>NC_139653.1:27151812-27196812 GCF_951799395.1 Argentina silus
GATGAATTTCACATCTTTGTAATCCAGGAAAGTTTGTAAAATAAAGAATGATAAACAAAAATTAGAACAAATACACATAGATGCTGAATCATGTAATATGTGAATTTGATTTAAAGATGGTTCTATCCTTCATAGTCATGGATCTACAATTACTAAAACCTTTCGGAATTGATGGCTGGTGATTTGCTGATGTCTGGTCAGTAACTGCTGGTGACTGGCCAAAACCATGCAAACACAGTGATATGGGGTGAAAGGTGTTATAGTGAGGACCCATGCGCATAGGGGAGATGTGGGAGGCAAAAGCACAGAGAAATACAGGTTTAGAGGAACTTACCCAGGTTCTCTGATCTGGCATACGAAACTGAGGGGCGGGACAGAGAGAAAAAAGCAGTCAGAACCAGGAAATAGTGCATGGATCACTAGCTTTTGATTGGACGCACATTGCGGGCAGGGAATGAATGTAGGAGGGTCAAGTGACCGATAACAAAACCTAAAATCTACAACTGGAAAAAAGGGCCCCTGACTGGCCGATGTTCCTGGGAATGAATGGTGTGTCCAGACGTAATAAAGTAATAAAGATGGCCTAAACACTGTTACTGTTTATACTGATAGGACACCTCATTATGCTGTAAAAATTGGACATGTGGCTGTTCTGAAAAAGAAAGACTGTGTGGAGAGAGGGGACATAAATCAGCAGACTGTAACAGCCAGTAAAAACCAGGCCTGAAACGGCCAGTAAAAAACACAGGCCTGAGAAAGTGGTGTTTTCACTTTCCTATGGCCCATTTTCCATTTTTGGTCAATACATAACACACACACTGAGTCACACAAAGAATAGAAGCACAGAGAGACCAGGGGCAGAATTCAGTACTTTAAGAGCATATCATTTTTTATATTGTAATCAAAGACACATATGTGAGGATGTGTCACTGTGTGCCCTTTCCTTCTCCCACATCTGTTTCAGATAGCTGAGAACAGCACAAACATGCTTGAGCATGGATCAGACTAAAGCCTGTCTCTGGTCCCCATCAGTCCAGACCACCCTGGACTGCTACAGCCCGCTTGGGCCTCAGAATCACACCAGACCTATCTGTCCCTGTGGAGGAAACACTGAGACAACACAGACAGGACCTACCTGTGGATGGAAGAGGAAGCCTGGCGCTGGCCGCATGTACTGGTCTTTCAGAGCCTCAAACGGATCATTCATCTTCCTCTTTTCAACCCTGCTAATATTAGAATTTTATCAGTTCTTACATGCAGACAGCAAAAAAGCTGAGCAAGGTAATTACATCCAACAGAGAGAAATTATGTTTGAAGAATTTGACCCAAATCATGACAACAAAATATAGAGGTTATTACAAAAAAGGAGAGCAGGTGGTGTATAGTACTGGAGAATCACAGTACCTGTAAATGGGGTCCATGAAGAAGGGAGTGGGCCTAGCATGCTGTAAGGAGGAGTCAGCTTTGGGAAGCTCCACCCCTGCCTTGTCTTCTCCAAAAACACTGCTCTTCTTTGACTCCTCACCCCTGGTGGTGCGGCTGCGGCTCCTCCCACCCATACTCAGGTCCAACGGCTGGTCCTGGTTGGTGGAAAGTGAGGCCTCTGGTTTAGAGGGAGCGAAAGAGGCTGGCTTCTCCTCCTTTCGCTTGGTGGTGAGGTCAAAGGGGGACTCAGAGGTCCTGCTCTGGCCCTTTTTGGGTTCATCTGGGGGAGACTGTGGCTCCCCCTTGAGGGCTGGAGGTCTGACATCTCTCTCTGGGAAGGGGTAGACAGGTGGAGAGAAAGCTGGGAAGAAGGGCAGTGGGAACATGGATGGGTAGGGCAGGGCACCCACCTTCTTATCCTGCAGGCCAGCCAGCCCTGTGGAACCAAAGTACTTCTCAGCTATGGAGGCGATAGCCTTTATGGAGTCATTGACAGCCCCAGAGACAGCCGTGTGCTCGTCCAGTGAGGGAGGGAACAGGACTGGGCCTGGGAAGTCCTTAGCACCACTACTGCCTGTGTGGGTTGGGCTCTGGGGTCTGCTAGCCTTCCTCTTTGGCCCCTTGCCGTTCTCCCTGGCTCTTTCCCGTTCACTTTCCAGGTCACTCTCCAGCTCTGAGCCCGACGTAGTCTCCAGATCACTCCCGCTGGGCGTGCTGACGTCATCCAGATCACTGCTCTCCGATTGATCACTCATCATGCCAGTGTGCCTCTGCTTGGAGGAGCTCTGACTCTGGCGCTCAGCTCCGTGAGTCTCATTGCCCGGTGACTGTTTGCGGAGGGTTTTCAGCAGCTCTCTGGCCTCTTGGGCTCCTGGGCTGGGTGAGAGGAGGGGGCTCTTGCTGTGCTCCGTACCTGGGGGCCGTCTGAGCGGGGATGTGGCGGGGATGAGGGGGGGTCTGTGGTACAGTCCAGAGGGGAAGAGGCCTGGGAAGCTGAAGGGAAAGGCAGGGGCAGCAGGGAATGTCAGTCCACTGTGGTGACGGTTTGCCCCAAAGTAGTCTACAAGCCCAACACTGCTGTGACCCATTGCCCCTAGGGCAGACTTGTCCATGGCAGGTGCTCCAGGGAGGGACATGCCCTGAGCAAATAACCCCCCAGTCGTGAAATGGTTCTTCCCCTCGCAGAAGCGGCGGTGCTTGTTGAGGGACGAGGTGGTGCTGAACATCTGGCCGCAGTCCTTACACTTGATCTGAGTGCGGCAGTCAGCGTGCATGCGCTTGTGACGGCACAGGTTAGAGAACTGTGTGTAAGACTTGTGGCACACCTCACCTACAGGGACAGGGAGACAGACACAGCCCTTTCAGTACACACACACACACACACACACACACACATACACATGTTACATCTACTACCATGATGCCAGATATGTGTTTTGGGACAGGGGAACTGTCAAATATAATGGGTGTAAGATGCACGTCTCCGCAGTCCATCTATGACAATGCTATTTAAGGTAAGGTGACGGCAAGATGAGATGAGTCGTTAAATCCTGGCATTGTCAGGGGGCTTTTGTTCCATGACCTGAGTCAGTGCCACCCATCATCTACACATCAAATAGCATCTCCAGGCATTGTACTACCAGGGTCAGCCCAAGGAGTCGGTAAACAAACACACTGACACATACACACAGACATGCACACATTCACAGATATTCACATAACAAACACACACACACACACACACACACACACACACACACACACACACACACACACACACACACACACACACACACACACACACACACAGACACACGGCACAATGGCTCTATTTTAAGCCATTGAAGGAAGCAGAGTAGAATGAATCCTATCCTGCAGGTCCGGTTCCCAGGGATAGGGCTCATGTCCTCCACTGCCCACCCCCCTTGCCTCACTGTGTCACCCTCGCTGTCTGTCCCTGTCATCCCGCTTACAGTCACCTTCCCACAGTCCTGCCTGTCTGACCCTAGGGAGGACACCCAGTTCCAATGCATGTATACAGCTGAACATAACCTACTGTACTGGCTGTATTACAGCAAGTCTGCTTCATTCTATTGAGATAGGGACTTTCTGAAATGGTATGAATAAGATTTAATTTATTGTTATCTTTAACAATTGATTCAAATGATTTACTTATTTCATCAATATCTAAGCTAGGAGTGTTTTCATACAAGTATCATATGGTGGCTGGTAAATTCAATTGGTGTAAGAAAGTGATATGTGCATATTTTACTACAAGAATTCATCTGGGGCAAATTTCACAAAATGAATAATTATGTATTCAACTGGGTCAATGTCAGAATTGATCAAGAGATATTAATACTATACATGTAAATATTAGGTGTGTCTCAGGTCGTTGGCTAATGTGTGTTGTTATTAGTTTCCTCCCTGTTGGAAAACTAGTAGAAACTCAAAGCCGTAAATCACACACTCCAGACGTTTACAGACTAACAACACACATACATGACACAGGGTGTGAGGAAACTGATCCACTACACACGTGTGTTTTGTCAGGTCTCCATATACTGTAACTAAATATTATAAACACATTCCTGTGAAGAGAGCACTGGGTAAGAGAGCAGAGTGTCTGAATTAATGACCAGGACTGAGTGTTCCACAGGCACAGCCAGAGGCCTTCTATCTCGGAATATAGTACATACACGTCACACACACTAAAAACAGTTAACAAGCGCACACACGCACACACACTGTATACAATACAACGATACAAATGTACAATACAATACACAACACAACACAACACAACATGTTGTTTGCAGACAAACAAACGTGAAGGGTACACACACATGCTCTCACACACAGCTGTCAAGGCTGAGGGTGATGTGTCTTTTTACACAGTCATTAGCTGTTTTTAGACCTGCATATTTTCTGCTCATTACTGCAAATGGACTCATATTCTGTGCACTGTGGAGGAGTACATGTGGTTGCTATTTGTCTGGAATGGTGCATGTGAAGGGGAGGAAGTTCAGGGTCTACCGAGGGGGACAACCACACCACCCTGTGTGTGTTGTAAGTGTGTGAGGTCAAAGGGTGAACACCAGGGTGCTGTAGGGTGAGAACTTTGGAGTAAGGCTAAAGTGTGGATCATCACGTGCAGTTCTAGTACGATGTCAGACTGCATGTATGGTGAGAGAGTGGGGTCAAGGTAGGAGCTTTGGGGTCAATGAGAGGTCAAGCTTGGTCAAGCAGGTCAATGTGAGGCAACAGTAAGGTACAACCATGAGGTACAGTGTGAGGTCATTGGTTGGAATCAGTTTTGGGATTAATGCCAATATTATTGGGTCTGCAAAGTGCTAAGATGGTGCAAATATTTCTAATGCTTGACTGGATGGAATTCACATTCAAAATAGAGCTATTTCCATGTGACTAAAATCTCTGTGGAGTAAAAACTGTTAAATGTTCAATCCTGAAAAATAATCATCACTACTTTCATAATGACATTTCCACAAATTAAATCAAGTCGCCACATTGCAAATACAATAAATGATACCTAGGTGATTAATTACTATGAATTTATAAGTAAATAATTATGCAAAAATATATCAGGGTAGTTATGCAAAAATGTATCAGGGTGCTACCAATATATTTTTTATCAAGGAGTATCATATTAATGGTCACAAAATGTGGGATCTGCAGTATGGGGAAATTAGAGGGGGGTGTTTACTGTCTAATAGAAGATGTGGAAAAAGCGTGCAGACTTACATATGAAGGGTCTGAGTGACTTACATATGAAGGGCTTGACGCTGCTGTGGATGTGCTTGTGCTGCTTTAGGCCCGAGGACGTGGCAAAAGTCTTCCCACAGTCAGGACAGGCGTGAGCACGTGCCCCCACATGCTGCGAGCGGATGTGCCTCTGCAGGTTACTAGGGTCTGTGAACACCTGCTGGGGGAGGAACCAGGGGACACACAGGGGAGTCACCAATCTGGTCCTCTATATACTGTGCATGAATACTGTACATACACACACCCCTGAAAAAGTCATCACTTTACCTTTGTACAGTTTTCACATTCGTAGTGCTTGCCATTGTCATGTGACATCTGATGACGAATCAGGTTGGATTTCCAGTTGAATGCCTTGGGGCACTGGTCACACTTGTACTCCCTCTCCTCTGAGTGAGACAGAGCGTGGGCCTCCAGACTGCAGGACAGACGAACAGAGAGACAAAAGCCTGCATCACAAGCCAATCAACAAGTCTTAGCCTGACCCAAATAAAATGTAATTAAATGAAGAACAGACAAAGACAAAGACATTGCCTATGTTCCAATACGCATACCAGCATATACCATTTACAATGAAGCAATGTATTGGCTATATATTCCAAGTTGAATGTTAGTTTGAGTATAGAAACGCAGCCATTGACATTGACAATGCTCATGTTGGTGATGCAGGTTGGGTGTTAGGGGTTGGACGCCCTCTCACCTCTGGACATCAGGAAACATCTGGTCACACTCCTTACATTCCAGCGGGTTGTGGGAAAGGTGCAGGGAGTGCAGGTCGTGTGGCTCCAGCTCCTGGTCCTCCAGGTCACTGTCATCTGGGTTGAGGAAGGATGAAGGGGGCGTCCCACACGGCTGCTTTTGGTGCTCCAGCAGCTCAACGCGTGACTCAAAGTGCTGGTCACAGTCCTCACAGCGGTACTGCCTCTCCTCTGGAAGGATGGGAAGGGGGAATAACACACCATGAGTGCCCCACAATTTATCACAGCTAATGAGAGTTAGCTGTATGCGTGTGTGTGTGTGTATGTGCGTGTGCGTTAGGGTTAGTGAACTGACCATGAATATCAGGAGCCATAGTGTCACATGAATACTCCTCTGTCTTCATGAACAGTAGCAACTCCTCTCCGGGGTGGATCTCTCGTGAGACTCTGTAGAAGATCTGGAAAAAAACCCACACATAAACACTTATATACACACTTATATGCATAAAAACACACACTTGAAAGAAATGAGCATATAGCACACTCCAACCCACCTCTCTGAAACAAAAACACACAGCTATGTAGAATAGCAAACAAACTTTGACTTAACACAAACACACACACATAGTTTGGAAAATTAAAGGGATGTTGGAGACGGCCAGATGCCAGTACTGAGGCCAGGATCAGCTCTTAATACTACTGTTACATAAAGGAACAGGCAGTAACATGTGTGGATGTGTTACTGCAGAATGGCGACATTTTGTGATACTGGGGGCTCAGTGCAAAGGCAGAGGAACACAGAAATATAGTGAGGCTATCATGGCTACTTCTGGAGCTAGGTGCACATTCATAGTCCAGCATTTACATGCACAAAACACACTGGGCTCAATTTTAACAACCCAAACGCAACTGTAGATCTAAGCGCTATGGCATGGAGCTACTGCTCAGGGGGGCGTTTTACAGATAATGTTGCAAGTTCCATGGTGATGTCGGTCAGCAAAGGCTATACGCCAGTGGTAGCGTAAGAAGGCTGGCTTTAGAATAATCAATGAATTAAAGGTGTGCAGAAGGCTGGCTTTAGAATAATCAATGAATTAAAGGTGTGTTATGGGCTTGACCACATACTGACCAATCAAAACGTATTCCAATGGCAAATATATGAGGAGCTCAACTGTGTATTTATGGTGTTCAGTGGCTTGTGTTTTTCCTCAACTTGGATTAAAGGCGGGAGAACACAAATGGTCTTCCAGATGACCATAGGGTATATTGAATTGTTGGATAGTTTAACAAATACATTAGCACAATTGCGATGAAAATGACATAACCAGGCAGTGTAACGGTTTTAGACTTATATGCATGTTATGAAATGCCACTGCATTTGCAATAGCCTAATGAACATAAGGTCCTGCAAGGTTGAGCCGATAATGTTGAGAATTTGTGAATCTTTCACATAGACTATGAATTTGTTGCCTAGAGCATTAATAAACAAAGTAGGCTATCAAATAAATAACATACTTTGATGCACCACCGCTGGCATTTTTGGTATTCGCAACAAACCAACAAACCATGCAAGCTTGATGGGGCAAGAGCATATCTGCACCCTTCCGAGTGACCAATGGGGTTTATCTTTCTAAAAAGTTAAAAGAGTGTAAGACTGGATGTATAGTGGGGAATAGTCTTATTAACCATATGATGTACACTGATGACTTAGTCGTCCTGTCTCCTTATAGTGCTGGCTTACAGCAACCGCTTAGATTCTGCTCAAGTTATGGTGTGCAGTATGACATCAAATTTAACTCTAAAAAGAGTGTTATCATGATTGCCAAAACCAAGGAGGATCAGAAGCAAAATTTTCACTAATTCTTTATGGCAGACTAAGCGCTAGATGTGGTGAACAAAGTAAGATATTATACCATCAGGAATGATTTATGTGATGATGACGATGTGCAGCGCCAGTGTTGCAAACTGTATGCACCAGCCAATATGCTGGCACGCAAATTTAATATGTACAGATGATGTTAAAACAGCTCTTTTTAAAGCCTACTGTACTCCACGCTATACAGCCCACCTGTGGTGCAGTTATAGTAAAGCGAAAATGAAAAAGCTTCACGTGACATTTAATTATGCATTCAGAATCTTGCAGAAGCTCCCAAGATGGACAAGTGCAAGTCATATGTTGATAACATGACTAGTAATGTTCCCACCTTTCATGCTGTGTTGAGGAATTTCATATATAAATGTATGTGTTGGCTAATTGATTAAAAAAATGTAATCATAATGGCTCTAACTGAGCCTGACACAAGGTATTCCTCTAGTTTTTGGAAACACTGGAACAAATGTCTGTATGTGGTTTGATCACTGTGGATTTGTGAAATACCATGATCTCATACATATTTCTGTACTGTTGTCCTCATGTTGTAATTTATTATTTTTCTTTTCTTTATTTTTTCTTTGCTGATATGGACCTATGTGTCTGAAATAAAGTTAAATAAATAAAAAAATTCAAAATTGCTGTCATAAACGGTATCGTTTGCGCAACATGGTCTCCAAATTATTACGTTCTGGGAGATTGTTTCTGCAGACCAGGAAATATAGTCTGGGGGATCATATTATCTAGCTATATCAGCATTTGACCACTTGTTTTGACATAAGATATGTCAAAAACTTAAGATACGTTGCATAAGAGTTACTTGAATTACGACTTGTGGTTAGGCAGTATTAGGCATTAACTTCGATTGGTTAAGGTTAAGCATTAACTTTGAGTGATTAAGGTTAGGGTAAGTTGTCTGAAGAAGGCATTAGCAAATATTATCATAAGCAACAACAATTAGCAATAATTAGCACCAAAAAATGCTGTCCGCAACGTGATTCGAACCAACAATGTTTGAGTTGACAAGTGCTGTCTGAAACTGGCACTTTGTCGCTTGTTTTTAAGGACTCACCTCAAAACCCTTCCCCTCAACTCAAGCGAGCTGATGTGAGACTGGTATTTGCCAATTTTGGTGTTATGATTTGAAAATAATACAGCACCAACTTTTACAAGCTGAAATTGCCAACACACATGCATTCAGTGACATACACCATATACACATAGGCTACCGATAGCCTTCTCCACACACACAGAGACAGGGAGGAGGTGGGGGGTGTGATATACTGAATGGATCAGCTGAGAGACCCTGAGATCGCTTGACTTCCCATGTGAACACAATAGCGCTCTGTGAAACAATCAAAGATGGCGTTATTTTTGGCACACCTTAAAGGTTTAACTTATTAACTTCCTCCCCAGCGCCGGGATGACATTTGGATGGGGGACTTATTAGAAATGTGACAGGACGGACTTCTGGGAAGTACATGGGTCACAGGGACATTGGCCCTTGAGATAACTACAGACTGGCTGTACAGTGGCTCCCAGTGACATCAGGCCAGCACGGGCCAGGCCCTGATCAGAGCCTGGGACCAGCCATGCTCCCATTGTTTAAGGAGAGAATGTAGGAAACTGAGAAGGTCCCAAAAGCAGCCTGAGAACACAGCCCCCTAGATGCCCCCTCCAGTGTGCAGCCTAGCGCCTTCCTGCCGGTCTGCAGGTCTCAGCCCAGAATTAACACTCACACCAACAGGCCACAATAATATTGTGAGTTTGAGACAATAAAAGACAAGTTCAAACAGACATGTTGGGCTACATTGATTCCACCCTGAGAGACTGATACCGCTTTAAGGAGGATATTTGAAAATCTATCAGGGTACAGCCGTAGTGGATTATGGTAGAGGGGTGCAGAATTGGCAGCAGCTGCAATAGTGGGTTTAAATGTCCATATCGGCTCTCATGCAAATGGAGCTAAATCTGGCATACAGGCACTGAGTGTCAGTGCCAACATGGGGGAATTCCCTTCAGCAACACCCCTTCCCTGTGGGACACCACAGATAAACACTCAACACACACAAACAAACATACTGTGCACACCCCAAAACACATACACACTGTTAAAATGTGTTGCACTTAACTGTGCAATCCTACTCCTACTCCTATGAGTTTACCTTATAAGGGCAAACTGACCCACAGTGGGGGAAGCCCAGTCTGAACAGTACATGGAAATAGAATAGAATAGGTAGCTAGAAATAACAAAAAGGTAGATAAGAGCAGGGGTGTTTGAGTTCACACTGTGAGGGCCAGCCACACCTTTGGACGGCAGGGGAACTCAGAGGGAAGAAAGCCCAAATCCTTGACCTTCAGAGGCAGTCAGAAGTTAGTCCACAGAACCAACCCTCTTTATTACCTGGCCTTATCATCTTGGTATGGGGCTAAAACTCACATAATCATCCATTAAGAACATATACTCAATTGTTCTCTCTGTCTGTCTCTCTCCCTCTCTATCTATCTCTCTACCTTTCTCTCTCTCTCCCTCCCCTTTTGTAATTCTCTCCCCCTTTCTCTCTCCCTGAGAGGTCATAACTACAAACGTGTCAAAGGCAATTATACCTTGACATCATTAGTCAGCAGTGCAAACAAAGAGTCAAGTTTTCCTTGGACACACCCTCTGAGTGTTCCTCCGACCATCCGTCTGTCAGTCTTTCCTCTGAGAGAGGTCACTCAGCAGGTATGTATGCCACTAACTGTCTGGCTCTGGGAAAGACCACACAACCAGCACAGATCCAATATTCACTTCATCCACTTCATTCCTCTTTGAACTGAATGAGAATCAATATGACTAATGGGATTAACACTCATATCCTTCCACACTGTCTGATGAAAGACTCTTTAGGGCCTCGTTGGATCATATGAATTAGACTTTTAATCCATTTCCCTTTCAACCTGCACTACACAGTGTGTGGACTGTGGAACATAGTAGCGGCGCTTCAATACTAATTGCCCTAATTATCCTAACAACAATAGGTACTGTGCTGCTCACAGGGGGATCTGCTCTGAGAGCAGTCAGAATCATCATAGCTGTATGAGACCCAATACTCACTTTATGGTCTGATAATTGTATGATAGTCAACATTATTGTTGATACCATGTTGCAACTCTATAGACTTACCCTTAGAACTTTCACCAACACTACAGCTCACGCTGTAGACATGATCAACAAGCATAATGTCTCAGCATAAGCAGGCCTCCTTCCAAACATTGCTGCTGTATTCAAGAGAGTAGGAACCCTGACAGTTTCTCATGGACAGAGACTCTCTCTCTTCTTCCTCATCTATAATCTTCTACTTTCCTCACCCTCTTGAGATTCAAAATAAAGTTTTATGATAAATAGAACTAGGTCAGACATAAGAGGACTCAAGCCAAGTTATTCCACAATGTGGGATTCATTGTGTAATAGTGTGTAATATGTGGTTTCAGGCTGGATTCAGAGTCAGCAGTTCTCTGCAGCTATAAAACCTGTTGGAATCAGGTACTTTACATTTTCACTTCCAGCTTATGATGAGGAGCATGGGGAGATATCTGAACTGCAATGAACATTCAGATAACTCAGGCAATAAAATGGCAAAAACCCACACAGACAATGCATAGTGATGCACACATATGAACACACACACGCACACACGTACACACACGTACACACACACAAACACACACACACACACACACACACACACACACACACACACACACACACACACACACAAACACAGAATGTTACATTTACACTTTCATAGAAACAGACATAACTTATAGAGGCTTTGCACAGCCTTCAAGTCCACTCCATTAAAAAAAAACTATTTAAGCATACTGTAGACAGGTTTTGTGAGCCGCTACTGTGTGTTTTCAAAAACATGAGGGGTGTCCGGAAGACATAAAGACAGAGCTTTGTGTTCTGTTGTGACAGTGTGTGGTACTTAACAATCACCTCATCATAGCCATGTTCATGACCCAGTGCAGTCTTTTAGAACAACCCAAGCAGAACCACAGTGATGACAGTGACTCACACCTCAGAGAGAGGTCAGCTTTGAAAGCTAAGAACAGCACCTACAACATTGTGATTTATCATACTTCATTCCCAAATATGGAAACACATTTAAGCTTATTTAAGCTATTGTGTTAAGATATGGAATACACTGATAATTTCAAGATCCCGACTCCTATAAATGGCTGTGTAATCTGTCTCCATGAAGAAAAGAGTATCTAATAACTGAATGAGTGAACTGAACATGCCCACATGAATAAGGTAAGCAGTCTATGCCAGATGAGGAGAATGAGACTGTGGCATTCCTGACATATCTGGGAGTTTACAGTGCGAGCATGTATGAAGTGTGTGGAACTATCAGCATGGCAACCCTGTGTGATCAGGCCCTGTGGTCTTACACGCTGAAGCCATGACACAATTACACAGAAACAAAACACAGAGATAAGCCCTCTGTGGCGTGGTGTGGAGTGCCGTGTGTGTGTGTGTGTGTTGGGGAGGTGGGGGCTGAACACAGGGTGGACCGCACAGAGGCTATCTAAGTTAGATCACAATAACACCTTTTAACACAACAGCAGCCAAGACATGGGGGTGCACTGAAGCCCTCTGGCAGGCTGTGGCCCTAAGGCAGTCTTCTTCACATACCTGATCATCTATCTGGCACGCAGTCAGGTTGTGCTGGTGGGCTGCAGGGACGAACTGGATGTGCTTCAGCCAGCTCCCGATATCAGGCTCGCTGGCATCCACGCAGAACTTCACATGGCCCGACCCGTCCAAGATCTGTAGAGAGAGAGACAAAAAAGAGAGAGAGAAGGAGTGATCAAGCTTTGATCTATATCAGCGCAGGTTACTGTGTCCACATTGCACTGACTAACTACATACCTCCCACAGAGATACAAAGATGCACAAACACGCACATACACACACACACACACACACACACACACACACACACACACACACACTCACACTCACACTCACACTCACACACACACACACACACACACACACACACTCACACACACACTCACACACACACACACACACACACACACACACACACACACACACACACACAAAGAGAGAATCTGCTCAAACATACACAAAAAAAACTCCACTCTCAAACAAGATATAGAATAGAAAGAATCTGTACTAAATAACAATTGGTGATATGCATGATTTAATTACTTACATTTTTACAAAACTATTTGTTTTTTAATTTGTTAAAAGGTCTAAACATATGTAGTAAAAATATAATTAATTGTTAAACATGATTACCCCATTTAAGCAAAACGCAAAAATAAAGAAAAATGTTTTGAAGCAATTCATATGTGTGCAACATGTTGAATAACAATCTTACAAGATGACTGATAACTCAAATACATTTCGCTGAAAACAAACAAACAAAAACGAAACAGATTTTTTGGTTGTTGTTATTACTTAATGTTCAAAACATTCTAATTAAGATTATCGTCATATTTATCATCATTGCAAAAATGATGTAGGGATTCAAAATGTCATAGGCACTGAAAATACATTTTAAAAATGTTTTTTTTGTATGGTCGTTATGAGACTTAAGTTCATTGAAAAGTCTCTCAGAGTTTTTCATCATGAGCAGATACATGGACAAAAGCGCCTAATCTGTTGAAGTGAAAGGGCCAAAAGCCTAGGCTGTTAACCCCATAACGGTCTGGAACATGCAAATGGACTCTCTCTTAAGACCATCAAATAACAAGAAACGCCACGTTTTAAGAGCAATTTCTGACATTACTTTATATAATCAACGGAAATAGACAATGCAATAATGAGGACTAGCCAATGACAGATTATGATCAATCAACTGCACAATATGCTGTGCATGGCACCACAAAAAACCCAAAACTTATTTTACTGAAATAGATAAATTAATGAGGGAATGAGACATTGTTATTCTGAAATATATTTTTACAGAACGAACAAGAGATAATAAAAACACATGTGTGATGGAATTCGTTGCAGTTGAGGTGGAAGCTAATAGACATAGCCTACAACAAAAGTGGTAAACCCACAATACAACACAAAAACAACGATATTCTTTCTCTAAAGCCTATCGGGCTTAAAATTACGCCCAATAATTGTAAAAATGGGCTATGATTTGCACGTGTGGTTAATACATATTGAAAGCATAAGCTACACATTTGTTAATAACCCTTATTCATTGCATTATGAATTAGACTAAATCCAAGTAAAATGTTGCCAACCAATTGCCTACAATAGGCTATAGACCTATAGGCATAAATACAACCAAAGAATTGTCGGTAAACCTATCTAAGCTTTACAGATTTTTTTCATTTGGCCTATTGATATAGTACTGACACAGTAGACTTTATTCGGAAACAATTCAATAGCAGGAAACGGTAACTGATAAAAGTTAGATGAAGACGCAGCGGCTGCATTGTTGTGGTCCAGAGCGGAATATCGGTCACATCGATGTTTGTGTAACCCGCAAATAAATAATTACGTGGGATAAGTCATTGGTCTAATGAGAACGTAAGCCTTTTCTCTCTCTCTCTTTTTTTTTTTTTTTTTTTTTTTTTTTTTTTTTTTACAAACAAAGCAGAAATAAGTCAATGTATTTTTACCAATTCATTAAAATCTACATTTTAATCATAATCATTTCATCATTAAGTATACGAACATGCTTCAGTTATTTGTTTGGTACAAATTTCAATAAAATACATTCGCAGCTTACCGTGATAAATCCTTTGCACACTTAGTGCAACAAACAAACCTCCGCAAATAGACGTGAGTAAAAAACTTGAATGAAAACTCCAATGTCTGGTATTGAAAATGGCCAGAAATAATGGAAATTATTGTTTCGGTTGTTCAGTTTTGCTTCAAGTGTGAAGTGTCCCGCGTTCTAAAAAAGCACCATAGTTAAAACACCATGGAATTGTACAGCGTATTTCTCTGTTTTCCGACCCACAAGATGTTTGCTTCTTTCACGCTCTCAAAGACAGCGGTGTAATCCCTCGGTACATTAATATGGTCCAACTTCAGCCCGTGGTTGTCCGCTCCTCTCTGGACCTCCAATGATCCCAGGTGTCCGGCGGCGTAGCGCGCGACGATTCAACTTTTTCCTTTTCTTCCCCAGCGCGCAATAGTGAGATAGAAGGATCGCCCACCTACTTGCGCGTCCCGTACTGTGTGATGTGTGTGTTTCTGTTTCACGGACTGTCTCTTAAAGAGGATCTTGTTCGCCCATCCATACAGAGCAATGCAAAACGGGCTATCTTGCCTGTCCGTGGTCGGAAGTTGAGCGACGCTCCCCGCAGTAAATTTTAAAGTGACAGGGGCCCGGTTGAGAGGAGAGGTCAAAGAGAGGTCGAGATGGGGTTCTATGGGATTGACTTGACTACATACACACCAGCCCAATTTCCATTGGCTTTGATGAAACCACCGAATAATCATGTAATCATCCGCATTTCACTCGTTTTTCTCGGAGCAATAAGGGGGCTGCATGGCTCACTCCCAACACAGTTGAGGCACAAAATGAACTAAATGATGGACAGTGGTTCTCTGTCTAAAATAAGAATAAAACAATTGTGCCTTTGATAAAATATTCCAATTAATAAAAGAAACATCGTTTTGATAAAATAACGTTTAAATAATTGACCAAGTGAAAATGATAACTTTTATTGTTAAGTGAGCTTTCCTTATTCCGCTGCACACCTGCTTTGCGAGACAAAGCATGCGCCAAAACGAAATGTCCATCACCGCTCTGATGGCACGAGACGCACGCAGGTGAACCACATTCGCTGCATGGGGCGTTCTCATATAATGTATATTTGAAAATGCATTCTTTTTATACGTTTTATAAAAAGCGCTGATTGGACCTACAACAACCGACACTCACAAGAACAAAAATGTAACTTTAATAAAAGCTATATTTTTCTGGATTAAAAAATAAAGTATGATATTACTAATTTCATTCATAAAGCCATAATCTGTCACACTGCTATTCTTCAGGATAATTCTTTGGATAATTAAATTAACCCGGCTAAAGTTAGGCTATATCTTGTTTAAAACAATTGGAGACAGGGCTAGCATGGACTTGAATTTATTAGGCTACTCCTCTGGGGGTGGAGGGTGGCGGGCTGGTGCGAAGAGATGATGATGAATATGTCTCACTGGCCGCTATCTGTGACATTGACCTTCTATGCGAGATAATGTCCATTGTTTTATGAAATCGCAGAGCAAATGTGCAGGAAGGACAGGAAAAATCATGTGTAAATAAGGTGGACCTCGCAAGAGATTCCCATAGTCCGCGCTCCTTGAGAACCAAAAAGAGCCCCCGGTCCGCCGGTCATTGATTTCCTGCCTTTCCTCGACTTGTCCATTGTTGGAACCCTTTTTAATTTAGCCATAAATTGGGAAAGCTCAAGCTATGAGAAGTTCTATTTTCTTCCTGTCAGGATGAGGGATTTGTTTTATGATGCATTGTGTATTAAATACAAGTAATCTGGGAAAGTGATTGCCTGCATCTCTCCGGGTTTGATCGAGGTTTCTGATAGAGACCCAAGCTCTTTTTGAAAAGGAGGAAACGTTAGTGGATAAACAACGGTTTTGTGGTATCACTACGAGGTCCGAGGTAAATTGGGGTAAATGTGATAGGACTAGAGGCCGCCCATAGAAACCGAGGCTGTACTTCGTTCCCCAGTCAGGAGATGGCGTTCTAAACTGAATACACTTTTTGAGAGAATAGTGCAATAGTCTGTTTAACACCAATAGATATATTTTGATAGGTGTTTTCGTTAGTGGAGAATTGAATAAGGTATTCATGGATAGCCTATATACTGGAGTGATATGCCTTACAGTCCTAACGAATTTTCCAGCTATATGCTGTATCTCCTGAGAAAAGCGCATCAGTCAAGCGGGGAGACTTATTGAGATGGGGGTCATTGCTCTCTCGTCCGCGGAATTGCAGCACACAACATCGTCTACATTAAGGCGGCAAATTGCTAGATGGGACATGAAAGATTCAGTTGTATGGGCTTGAATATATAATCACCTGAACGACCTACAATAAAACTCTTGGATCTACAATTGAATAGCTGGAAGTAGATTTAAAACACTTTATCATTTGTTAAAGCCCTGGAATGATTTAAAACACATAATTTATGTTTATTTGAGCAACCTATATTATTGTTATTATGTGTTATTCTGATACGGTAAGAATGTACTTAATATATATGCTTTATTTTAACTAAATCCAAGCCTGTTTCAGATTATGACAAATATAAAAGACTAGTGTGTTATAGTTTACAGTTTATCAACAGTTTACAAACCGAGAAGCGTGCTTTGGGGCAGTTCGATCTCTCATATTTCATGCCACACAGATTTTGGTGACTCTTTTAAATCTGCTGCATCCGGATAATGTTTTTGTACATCGACTTTTAAGTGCCGTGAAATTCCTTAAGGGATGTCATGCCTATTTGTTAGCCTATTAGTTCTTTGTTTGAGCATTTCAATCCCTTCGAAAATGTTCTTAGTTAAGTATTGGCAAACCATGAAAAAAACATGAAAAAAAATGTTTACCATTATTATATTTGCAAATGTTCACATAAATAAGGGAACCAGGACAACTTTAGGCTACTTACACTGAATGATTTACGCTTCAGTTTAACAGGATATCAGTGGGTTATTACCCCCTACAGCCTTACTTTGCAGTATTCTTCAAGTATTTGGTTTAAAAGTGGTTCATTTGTTTGACTTGTATATTTACAGTCAGCTTGCATAAGTCAGTGCATTACAGCACCATATAGGCACCACCGTGGGGATTCCCGGGTGGGTGCAAACTGACTCCGCGAGGGAGTTGGTCCCTGATCCAGCGAGGTCGCTCTAAAGGAAACACTGTGCATAAGGTGCATTCCAGCACATCCCCCAGATAAAAAAAAAGAAAAAGAAAATATCGCAGCCAAATCCACATGAAATAGTTTCACCATTCATAGAAAGAGACCTCCAATCGACACCAGCGAAAAGCTGCATTAAGCCTCCATCATGACTCTCTACAGACGAGCCCGCCTGGACAATTTATTTTGGTGGTGTGTGGCGATTCAGTCAAGTGGCAAAAACCCAAACGTATTACGGGTGAATTAACTTTTGTTATAACACCATATACATGTACATTTATATCTTTCTATAGAGGCTAGACAGCAAAGCCAACAACCTCTTTGCATACTAATTTTATTCACAAGTAGCATAGCTTTCAGATAAATAGGCTAGACATGCTATTTTTCACAGAAAATAATAATTGCGGGCTAACATTAATACAATCCATATCCAAGTCTTAAAAAAACTAACATAACTTGAATTAAATAATGCCAATGCAAACATGCTACATTAATAAGTATAATGTAGGTCACACCCCAAATCTCACACCCCAAAACAAACCAAGAATGTCCCTATTTTGGGGGAGTCTCCTCACGGGCCAATTACCATTAAAAGAGAGCAGAGGAAATGAAAGGGGAAAAATGTAAATAAAAAATTTCCTTGGTCTGGAAGTAGGCCCGTTGCGAGCGCGTGTTAATCTCCACCTCAGTAATTTGGTTCTCCAGGAGAAGACAGAAGCCCCGCTGCTGTGCCCTGCACTTCATAAATCACAGCTTTATGTGGACAAGGTCAGCGGCCCCCTGGCTCCGCCCGGCCCCTCCAAGCGACGCAGCGCACCCGCCATGTTTACCCTGCCGCCCGGGGCTCTCAGGACCAGACCAGCTCACTTCTAATTACTTTTGATTATTTTCATTTGCCAGGGTCAGTCAGGCATTCCGGGAGAGGGATGATTTCCTACAAATTCTGTGGCCTTTGAGGAGATGGTCCTGCGTGTTTTCTGAATTAGTACCCCATCATTTTGGCACAAACTGTCTGCTCTGTCTTAGCGGCCTCCGAACCTATCCGTGACGAGTCTGCGGTGCACAGATTTCATCCCAATAACAGGCGCTGAGCAGCAGAGTGGAGACAGAGAAGCAGAAATATTCCAAATACAGCCCTATAGCTTTATCGTCTTTTGACTAAAATTAGTCTAACATATGCTATATATAGGCTTATGATACTCCCTCCAATTCCCAGATAGTATAAGTATTTTAATCAAACATTTAAAGTTTCACACTTATTCCTATATAATTCCCATGTAATACTATGTATCAAAGAGTGAGTTTTGATTTTTCAAGGGACGCCTCTGTGAATGAGATATATTGTATTCAGTTGCTAAAATGAAGTTGCATTGACAGCAGGAATGACAGGACGTGACTGGAGGGTTAAAGCATAGGATTTGTCAAACACCACCACTGGACTGTCCTACAGTGTAGGCTAGCATGTATGTGTGTACAAATCAGAGAGTGCCAAGTACAATTCATGCAGTTGATTTTTGGAGCTACCCGGCGTGTGCCCCTACTCCAAAGAGCAGTCCGAGGAATGCGCCGTCGCGGGGGGGCGAGGGGGTTACTGAGGCAGAGAGGTACAGGCTGTGGTAATCACAGACACTTCCTCCGCAGCGCCTCAACACACAGGCCACACTGTATGTGGGCCACGGGGTGCGATAAAGTCGCACCGGAGTCAAAGGTAACGTTTTTTAAACATAAATTTAGCGGCGGAGAGCGCTTAATTCGCATGGGACTCACTGGAAACTTACACAAGCCAGCCCAACCCCAGATAAAGGGGGGTAATTAGAGCATGTTGTTGGTCGCTGCAGGGTGAACAAATTGGTTCTTAAACGCCCATAGATATCATATTTAAAAGAGGTTTTATGTAAGAAAATATGGAATAGAACACACCAGATCTGAGGAACTGCTGTCGCACAATCATTAGATTTATTGAGTTGTCTGGCAACGTTTTAAGTAGGGTATACTTGCGACAGCAACAGCGTGCTTTTCATGCACTGTGACGAATTGAAAGGCTAACATTTAATGTTGCCGAATATCTGAAAGAGTCGTTACACATGTGGTAAAACAGGACCCTAAAACACACGTCTCCAAGACACCCCATCCCACGCTATCCTGCCCTCGAACTCCCCCTTACTTCCCTCTCTATCCTAATAATATAATCTGGGATATTTAATCTCACAGTAACATGTTTTATGAAGAAGCATTCTGAACCATCAATATTTCAAACCTGGTAAGATAGAGTGATCATTCTAGAGAGAAACCTCTTTAATTAGTTCATAGTCATGTTCACCCTGATGGAGGAACAAGTGTAGCTACAGATGTAACCACGTGTCACCAAGGTGGAGGAACAAGTGTAGCTACAGATGTAACCACGTGTCACCAAGGTGGAGGAACAAGTGTAGCTACAGATGTAACCACGTGTCACCAAGGTGGAGGAACAAGTGTAGCTACAGATGTAACCACGTGTCACCAAGGTGGAGGAACAAGTGTAGCTACAGATGTAACCACGTGTCACCAAGGTGGAGGAACAAGTGTAGCTACAGATGTAACCACGTGTCACCAAGGTGGAGGAACAAGTGTAGCTACAGATGTAACCACGTGTCACCAAGGTGGAGGAACAAGTGTAGCTACAGATGTAACCACGTGTCACCAAGGTGGAGGAACAAGTGTAGCTACAGATGTAACCACGTGTCACCAAGGCGCAGACTCACAAGGGTTGATGGATCATGCCCCTTTTCAAACACAACATTCCTTTAAAAAAAAAAAAAAAAGGTCCCCTATCTAATACAATGTAACATGTCTCCAATAATATTTACAGTAAAACAACTGGTGGATGTATATGAATATAGAAGTCATAGAGCATGTGTTTGTTTGTGTAGGCTATGTACAGCAAATATAGTGTGATGTTATGTGCATTGAGCATCATCATCAGAGTCTGTGTGAATTGCATCTGCAATCAACACCAAACCCAGTGCAATAACCTCAAAACCTTAGAAAGCCAACAAACTCACTAAACCTTAAGGGACATGAAGCAACTCTATTTAAGGCTTCACTAGTTTTCAGTAGCATCAAAGGGGCCCATAAGTTATCCCAGGATTATATTTAACCAAAGTCTTTGTCCTGAGTACAGGGCACATGGTGCTGCTCCGCCATGCTTCTGGCATTCTGACCAATGCTCTCATTATATGTGGCTAGGACATAATTTCCTGTTAGAATTCACACTAACACACACACGCACGCACTCACGCATAGGGAGGCTAGAGTATTTTCTCAAACATATTTGATTTCTGTACCATTCCAGACACCAAAACTCTGCACCCATCATCTCCCAAATGATCAAAAGGTGTGAGTGTGTGTGTGTGTCTCTGTGTGTGTTCACGGGCGTGTATGTGTGTGAGATGTGGGTCTACCCTGAGACAATGCAATCACATTCCAGGACACTCAAGCAGTCAGACTTGATTGAGTCATCAGACACATCCGTCAATACTCAAGGTTTATTCAATTCCAGTCCAATCATTCTGGTGTCATACACTTTTGGGTTAATATTCTAACCGGCGGCTAAGGCTGGGGAAGATAAATCAGCTTTTATGATGGGTTGTTATGGTTTTTACAGCACTGGGTTGTGAGGGACTGATTTGGGGATCAATCACATGTGGTGTCTGCTGGCGGGGCGCACTGGGGATCGATGGGAATCTGGAGCTGCAGTGATGGAGGACTGCTGGACTATGACCAGACCATCTCAACCTCCCTGCCACAACTGAAGGAGCGTGACACCAGCCCTTATCATACACTCCCTCTCTCAATTCACTTCTTTATCTGTATGGCACTTCTGAAATTTCATTGTCACAGAACATTTAACAAAGACAAAAGTCCCAGGCACTGAGAAACGAGGAGCGAGAGAGAGTGTTCGCTTAGTGTTTGTTTTCTGCTACTCTTACTGACAACATGTGTTTGAATGTGGAGAGTTGGCCTAAAACACACACACACACACACACACGCACACACACACACACACACACACACACACACACACACACACACACACACACACACACACACACACACACACTCTGGACACTGTTTACACACACTCAACATCTCCCCTGGCTGTCAGACGTCTGCTTCCTCAGTTCTGTCAGCGGAGCCCAACTGAAACAAAAGGCGCGGGGAGCGAGGCCCATCATTTCTGAATTAGAGGAAGTTGGTCCTGATTACGCTGCCCCTGCAGAAGCATTCCAATCCTGTTAACCCATCCTGCGGCTTCCAGGTCCAAGTTAGCAAAGTGAGGGACTAAACCTCAACGCCCCACTCTTACTAACCCCCCCCCCCTCTCTCCCCTCCTCATCCCCATCCTCCAGACACCAGACAGAACACCCAGCACCCCTTTGGCCTCAGAGGAGAAAATTCCACCTTCCTCACACCCTTAACTCTGTATCCCTGACGAATGTATTCACTCCGCTTGTTTATAATAAGTGAGGTTATTCATAATCAAGCCGCAAGAGTATGTACACACTGTGGACATCCTGATAGAACGCAACGTATTAAATTTCTGTTTGTTTGACAGGAGCGCTGTCTCTCTTTCTCACTTTGACAGGAAGACCCCCATCCATTCACCCAGGGGTCGCAACCCTAACAGCATTCCCTCTCTCACTCTCAAGTGCTAACACATATTAAGTAAATGAAGAGTCTCTTCAGCCAGAGGAGAGCTTCACAGCCGACTCGTTATTGTGATGTAACCAGTCCGGATCTGTGTACATTGTAGCAGAGATGGCCCCTGGTTGTTCCAGCCAGGTGCTGAAGCTCTACGTCTGTTTAAGAGAGAGTGTGAGTATCAATCTGTGTGCGTGTGTATAAGTGTATGTGTGTTTGTGGACAGGGGCGGGGGGCGTACTTCAAAGTGGTACTTCAAAGCCATCCAGTTGCCCTGGCTGACAATGCAGTGAGTTTACACCCATCCACATCCACATCCAGCACTAACACACAGGTCAGAGTGTCTCCTCTCATTCTCCTACAGTCCATGGCCATGCATCTCTCTGTAGGGTGATTATTGTCATCTTGGTTAGAGAAAAAAAACACTGACTGTGAGGTGTAAAACAACGAGGGGGTAGGAGAGGAGGGGGGCCAGGCCTGGGCTGTGCCGGGGCCCCCAGGGTGGGTATAAGGGGTGGGTGAGGGCTCGGTTGGGGGCTGCCCGGGGGTGGGGGGGGGCCCTAGTGTAATCTTGGTGCTGAATAGACGGGGCTCTTAATAGAATCCCGTCGTCCGGCTGCCACTGAGAGAAACAAGAGCCGTAATGGATGGGCTCGGCTCTGGCTCCCACTTTCCCCCCGTGACCCCTGCGTTGGTCAGAAGTAAGAGCTAAAGAAGCATTGTAGCCCCGGGCCTGATTGAATGGGGAGGGAGGGAGGTGGGGGTGGGAGGGAGGCAGCCGCGCTGATAGACCAATTTCCCACTACTGCGAGCAGCAGGTCTTGATTGATGAGGGCCGGCGCTGGTGAGAGGAGGCCCATCACATGCGATCACATAAATACTTATTCAGCTTGAATTGGGCCTGACAAGCCTGCGACAGCTTTGTGCTGTCACAGATATCATTGGAGGAAAAATGCTCCATTAATCATGCGTAATTAACTTTTCCAGGGGGTTCTGCTGGAACCAGTACCAACTCCAAGATAAAACCCAACGTCTTAACTGGGATTGGGAGCCTTATTAAAAGCAGAAGCAGGTTCCCCTGAGCAGGTCCGTTTGTACAGGAAACGGCTTCATTAGTATCGGTTTAGGCTCTAATGGGCCCCAATACAAAGCCTCCTCTCTCTTACAGGGCTCCGCTCACCAGCCATACAGTGCAATATCCTGTGGGTGCGCATGGTTATAATGTGGTGTTTGAAGTCAGAGCAGGGCCCATCTGAGCAGCCGCCTGTAGTTAACTACCTTGACCCTCCCCATAAGTACACTGGAGGCTGCTGCAGAGTGCACAACAAGCCCCAGTCTCTCACACTAGAGTCAGACTAAAAGAACCCTCCCCTGGGAGCAAACTGGACCAGAGCCTCGTTGTTTTAAACCAGTAGACCAGATCCAGTCCAGAAGATCCAGTCCCATAATCTGAGCAGCATCCTTCACTCCTAACTCATCTGCATTCCACCTGTCGTTCCCTACCTCAACCCACCTCACCCGGCCCCGCCTGGATTGTTTGCCTGGTGACGGCTCCTGTGTGAAGTGACCAGCTGAGATCAGAGGAGACAAGGACAAGGGTATTCTGGAGTAAGACTGAATTCCCACTATGTTCTCTCCTCACTCTCGCATGTAATGTTTTTTTTTGCCCCACCAACAAATGAAGGTGAGTGTCTAATGCTGTTCCTTATCAGAGGTAGTTTAGGGAGGGGCAGAGCTGGGGGCTGTGGGGCTGCAGGTGGGGCCCTGTGGGGAGGGTGAGAAACAGTTTCTGTAGTTCACATGGCCCAGACTCTTTCTTTCTTCTCTCTCATCCCATCAACACACAGCAATTTCCTCTGTCAGCTAATGAGGTCTATCTGCCATTTCACGAAAAACAACACTCTCTCACACACATAAACTCCTGTATATACAACCGTCATACAGGTACCCAATACAAGCACACAAAAAACCATCTGAAGCAAGTATAACAATAAGTAGCTGGAGGACACTGATCATAACAGTACATAATATAGTCTGATAAAAAAGCGTCATGTTCTGTTTTCTATATTTCACTGTATAATTCACAGTTTTGCTTGAATAACAATATATAATAAATAATAAGGGACCGAATCTCAGCAATTTCAAGACCTACAAATGATGGTGCTTCATATAAATCTGGCTAGAGAGAGAGAAGCCCTGCAGCCCACTGTACCAGACAACATACACTCCCTGTGCGAAGAGCTGGCATCCTGGACACCAAAATAATGTTTGATATCCTGGGTCATAAAATAGCGTTCAGACAAAGCACTTCAGGCTGTACAGAGAGTGGAGAATTGGGCTGTTTGGAGCAAGACTAAATGGAGCAAGACCAGAGAACAGGCAGGCCAGGGAGATGTAGGCCTGTACCAGCTGGGTAGCATTGGGGTAAGGACAGAGGGCCTCCCCTGGAAAGTAGAGGAATTAGTTATGACAACTCCATTACTATCTGCTATGAGACAGGTGGCTGGACCACACAGAGAGGAGGAAATGAGTGGAGAGAAGAAGATGAGAGAGAGGGAGAGGGAGAGAGGGGGTAAGGGGTCAAGTACACCCAGTCAGCTCAGTTTGACTTATATGGACACAAGAAGGCAACAACAAGTACTTGTGTCAGGGCTACGAGGCTGTGCAGCCCCTTTCCTCTGCCAAACAAACTAAGAACTCTCAGCTCTGTCCCTTGGGATGGCCGATTGGCTGACACTCAGACTTAGTCTACTCACAGAAACAGATTGGAGGGATTGATGGTTGAGTGTCAGATTACAGACTTATGACAGAGCTAAGGGCAGAGGGTCTGCTTGCAGTGTCATCTCAGGGGATGCACAACGCTGTGCGTGTTTTGTATTTGAAGATATGAGAGGACTCTATAGTAAGTCTATCACCTTTCAAATTTTTTGGACTACACTGGCCTCCCTGTGTAAGCAGCCTCTCCTGGGAGGGGATGTCTAATGTGTCATCACCACCTTGTGGTACAAGGGAGAGTCTGTGTGAGCCCCTCTCTGTCCTGGCACAGCGCCCCCTAGAGGTCCAGTCAAGAGTAAATAAAGCCCAGGAACACATGGAGGGAAACAGAGAGCTCCCTGCTGAGAGAGTGTATGGGGGGGGAGAAGGGCAGGAAGACAGATGGATAGCGAAAGAGAGAGAGACAGGAGGGAGAGAAAGGAGAGAGGACGGCTACATTCCTGTGGCCACAGCTGTGGTGCTGCAATCACTAAAATGTAGCGTTGTCTCAACGCCGGCGATTTTTGGACGTGTTACAAAGGAAATAAAACAGCACGACATGTCTGCTCTCTGAATCAAAGAAGAAACTAGCAATCAACATGCTGGGGTTTACACTACCTCCCTCTCTCCCCATCATTACCCCTCTCTCTCTCTCTCTCTCTCATTCTCTCTGCTTGTCTGTCACTACCCACCATGGCTGGGATGACCCCCTCTGTCTTTTTTATAATGTCTATATTTGCCCCTCTCTTCACCACTGTCCAATCAGGCGAGCCGTCCACAGTGGAGGCCATCGATCACAGGACTGACAGCTGGCCCCTGGCCCCTCACTGGGGCTGCCCTGTTATTTGGATCCTGGGATGACTTCCTCAGGGGGCCTCCCCCTCACATTTGTTGGCTTGGCTTAGGTTTGGTTTGGAGGCACTCTGTGCCCTCCCATCATGTCCATAGAAAATAGCCTGGATCACTGGCTGCATGTTTGGGTCACCTGGGAGTGAACACTGAGATGTAATGGTGGAACTATACTATAGTAGTAGCAGAAGCAACAGCAGTTAATGTTTCTGGGATGCTAAATAGTCCTCAGTAGCCATGTCCCCCTGTCTGCCCCAGACAATGTCCCAACATCATCTGAGATGAGCAGCCTAAAAATACAATCCCACCTCCCCCTTTCCTCTGCTCTCTCTCTCATTCACATTCAGCACTTGGGGCTCTTCCCAGGACAGCTCATCGTTTCCTGCTTAACTACCCCCCCCCATGTCGTCGTCCCACCCGCACCCCCCTCCCGCAGGAGCCCAGCAGCCAGTCTGTGTACTATTGTCCCGCCACTCACAACAGTTTATCATCACTGCTGGCTATAATTGGAAACAGAAGTATTTCTATTGGGACGCTCTGTGACACGGGTATCTGTCTGTTCTGATATTCCCACCAGCTAATTTACCCTGATCTGCATAACAGAGCGCAGACAACTGCGCTGACAATGGATGTGTGTATATAGAATACACACAGATAACGCTACATACAAACAGACAATGTGAAATGCAAACAGACAACACCAAGCACACTAACAGACGCAGTGGGAGCCAAGGACAACTCTACAAATCACAATTAGACAATACAATACACACCATAGCACATACACACAGATACTAACATACTGAGACCATAAACAAATACATATTATAAATACATTATCACTGTAAAGTAGGGAATATCATAGAGTCACTCACAAATACACAAAATATTCCAAATTAATAAACACAAATTATAAGCATGTGCGTATGTGCGCGCACACACACACACACACACACACACACACACACACACACACACACACACACACACACACACACACACTAGTTAAAGACAGTTTTGGGGAATCTTCTTAAGAAAAGGTCCACACATCATTAGTGGTGCAAAAAAATGTGTCCGTGAGAAGGAAAGAATCTCACACATGGAATCACTCCTGATCTCCGTCTCAGGCTACTGCCAGTGCAGAGGCTAGCTTCCTTCCTTCACAAACCTCAGCCCTACCTGAACAATGCACAATTTGTTCATATCCAGAGCTGAAGAAAGGGACTCACAAAGCAGGAGATAAGGTTACAAACTGTCAATGGAGTTCTGCACCCACAGGTGTGGTACTCTCAAAAGCTTCAAAACACCCTCACTGACCCCCCCTCCAGCAGAGGGTGTGAATGGGAAGGTTGGGTGAGGGGGGGGGACTCACTGGATGATTAGAGAGAGTTTAGTGAACTCCTCTCCCCCTGCAAAGGCCCCCCCCCAGCCCCTAAAGCGCTCACTCAGCTGCTATCTCACATCGCATCACGCTGCTCTGCACCTTCACATTAGCACTCGCCTTTGCTCTCCCTCCTTTTTCCTGACTCTCTCTGTTTCTCTCTCGCTCTGTTTCAATGGCATCTAATGCTAGGCAACAAAAGAAAAGAGGGAGTGCTTAAACTCTACTTTGCTGCCAGCTGCCAGTGAAGTCATCACCAGACAGACCATCACGTTTCCCTCCAGCATGGCCTTAAACCTCACCTCTTTCTTCTCTTTCACACAACAATAGTCTCTCTCTTCCTTTCCCAAACATTTTCTATCACTCGCTCTTTCTCTCTATCTCTTGCTGGCCCCTCTCCCTGGGTACTCTCCATCTACCACTCCAAACATGCTTCATCCATCTCTGCCAACATAAAGAGTGTTCTAATATGATGAGTCCTCTGAGACCCAGCAGAGCTCTGTGTGTCTGTCTCCGGTTATTTCTGCATCACTCTCATCCATTGGTCCCCTGGGCTCTCAGAGCTACCTCAGAGAGATTTTAATTGGTTGAATGGCTCATTTTGTTCCACCTATCCTGGGCTGACTGGATAACTCACTCGCACAGAGAGTTTGAATGTGTGGGTATATGTTTCAGTGTTTATTTGAGTTTGTATAACAAAAAAAAATCACACACACGCACGCACGCACGCACGCACGCACGCACGCAAGCATGCACGCACGCACACACACATGCACCACGTACGCAAAGACACACACGCTCACACAAAGAAACACACACCATATCAGCACACAGTCACACCTGCTTTCCCACTGAGTAGGTAGTCCATATCTCTCCTGAATGGTGTGAACTATAGTGAATCATCATCAAATATTGTCCTAGGACTTTCTTTCTTCCTTCGTCCTTCACTCTGAGAGGCTCTTTATCACTCTGGCATGACGTCCTTTCTTCTTTCACTCATATCAAACGGAGAAGAGAGGTGTGCTGTTTAACAAACAGAACAATACCACACATCTAGATACTTGGGCTGTGTACATTCCAAAACCTTGCACAATAACTAATGTAGGATGAAAAGAGGAAGGGCAAAAGAAAGATAGGCTAAATGAAAGAAAGGATGAAAGAGAGAAATGTGGAAAGATAACTCGGAGGTGAAGAGGTTTTGTGGGAAGACAATATTTGAGAGATCCCTTCAGTTTGCGCTAAGAGGTCACAACAAGGTTGTATGAATGGTTCAGTCATGCATCAATGAAATGCTTTCATTTGATATGTTTAGATGTCTGATCAGTTAGCAGTAAACTGATGCTATAATAAAGATGCCATAATATATTTGTTTCGGTGACAAATGACGTCACCTCGATATATGGGCAGCGCTTCAAGTCGCAAAGTAAAAAAAGATGGACACTCTCGTCTCCAGACGCTCTTAATACTAGAGAAAAATATGACAGAACATGTTTACACATGTTTGGTACTGGTTGAAACAGGACGGTCTATTGGTTCTAAGTAGCAGGTCAATGTTGTTTTCTGTGTAAGTCAAGTGAATTTACAGCCCAAAATGTTGAAATGTTGATTTTACAAACATGTCATAACAGTCACTGTACAGGTCTCTGTGTTTGATCAGACATGTATGGTATGTAGCTATTGATTAGGTTGTTATACACATATCTAGCATAGTTTGCTGTGATCAGACAAAGAGTGAGTGTGTGAGCACTCTACATGCACAACAGGGTCACTGGATACGATGTTCTCTGTGTTGAAGGCACACAATGACGCTATAGGCTGTGGAAAACCAGACAGGCTTGTAGCCAATGAGAGGGGGGTGTGACTTCCAATCAGGAGGGTAAAGGTGATTATTGTTCATATTACTGTGCTTTATTGCATATAGTTGATGTATGTGTTGTTGTTTGATAGTCATCCAGAATTATATACAGTTGGGTGGATTGATAGGTTTTATTGTTTCTTCATGTTCTTTGCACATTTCTATGGTTCTAAAAGAAAGCAAAGCATTTGGACACTTTGGGACACCTGGAGAGGTTTCAAGGGAATCACTCACCAGAAGCTGTATAACTTCTGTTCTGTTAGCAGTAGCAACACAATCTTTTGCACACATGTTATTGACAAGTTGCTGAGGCACTGTGAAGTGTTTTCAGTTCTTGTGATCTATAGTAGACTTGTCAATGTTCTGGTCAAGATGACTTTGAAAATGGAAAAAATACATTTTGGATATTTTATTTGCACTTTGTCTCCTTGTCATGTGCAGTATGTTATTCTGAACTACGATGATGTGCGTGTGGTTCCTATGTCTACTCACACCATCTAGTGCCTGCTGCTAACTTAAAAGCTTGCAGCTCAATCTGAACATTTAGTTTATGAGGTAATTTGATATAACCATTTAAAACTGCCTCTACCTCATTTCAGTTCAAAGAGATTAGGTATGGCTCATTTAGTCATGGATCTTCTGAACCTGAATTTGTGGTGAGTTAGCCCTGTCTTACGGGAACTGGATCTCATCTTAGTTGATCCAGATCTAAAACCAACTCATAAAACTGTCCATCTTAACGGATCATCTAAATCATCTAAACCTAATCCTCCGAGCCTCCAATCTACCTCTTTTATATAGCAACAAAGCAACACACAAACACACACAAACACACATGCATATGCATACACACACACTTCCCCCTATAAACCCACACAAGCAAACACATACACACGCACGCAGGCACACAGACACACACGCACGCAGGCACACAGACACACACGCACGCACGCACAAACACACATACATACATAAACACACACACATTATTCAACAGTGTTCCCTGTCAGAGGATTCATTCAGATAAAGCTCATGAATCCACAATACACAAATTCATGTAAATTGTTTGCTAAACCGTGTCATATTTGCATGTGTATTTCAGAGCAAATAGAGTGGTGTGCTCTGGTCCTGTGATGTGGACTATGTCTCTCAGAAGAGGGGGAGTGAGCCTCCCCTCACACCCCAACACCTCTCCCTCTCTTCAGGCCGAGCCCACCGCTTGACCTCTCCATGTCACTCAATCCACCAGGCAATATTTGTTTTCGTCATCATAAATATTAAATATGCGCAGGGGCAAATATTTGGGTTTGGCGACCTCGAAGTGGCAATGAATTAATGTATTCATGAAGGAAGCAGGGGAGTCAGGGTGTTCTCACACACACGTCCTTTCAGTCTCTCCAGCTCTTTACCGTAAAGCCTGGCCGTGGTTACACAGGGGAAAGACCCACTCCTGAGGGCTGGAGGGAGGGGGGGTGAGGTGGTCAGGGTCGGGGGGCCGGGGTTGGCATCACGAGTAAACCGAGAAGAAGGGACAGAAAGGTGATCCTCGTCTGACCCTGGCCTCTGTGTGTAATTGTGACCTCTGACCCCTTGAACATCCTAAATCACAAATCCAAACACTGAGATCCCCTATAAATACTCACAGAAAAACCCAGCTCGCCACATGACTCTCCTCGTTGGGTTTCCTTAGAAACCCCTAGCCGTGACATCGCCCAAGGTCGTTTGACCCCTTGGTGATTTTGTCGCCCCTTCCCCTGGCGGCTGGCTGGGGTGGCAGGACTAATGGTTCAGGGTGAATATTGGAATGCTTGCCAGTTGCCCCTGATTGCAAACAGAAGATCATTGGGAGACTAAACCTAATCCTCCGAGCCTCTATTCATGCTCCCACCTCTTTTATAGAGCAACAAAGCAACACACACATACACAAACACACACAAACACACAAACACACACCACACACACACACTCACACACACACACACACACACACACACACACACACACACACACACACACACACACACACACACACACACACGCCCAGTATCATCTCATCTTCTTTGCTCCCCTCCTCCCACCTCCCCTCCATCCGTGCCCCTGACGCCCTGCGCAGGACAGCGCCCAGAGTGGGCCTCGTCTCGGGGCACAAAGGTTGCCTTTGGAAGGGCCTAAAGTAAAGGGCCCCCTGGAGCTCCACACAAAGAAATGGAGAGACGCGGAACAACAGAGCTCTGCACTGCATCAAACCAGGGGGACAAGGGGAGATTCAAAAGGCTGCGCTGGAGGGCCTTTCACCCAAGGATCTCTGCGCTCTGGCCCAGCAGGGAAGCCTCTTCACTCAGCTACAGTGGGAGGATGAGACAGAGACCTTGCTACAGTTCTGTAATCTGTACAATGTAGGACAGTGGAAACATGAGACCATTCTTTACACTATGTAGATTGTGATATGAGACCCTCCTTTATACTTTGGAAAGCGTGTGATGGAGGAGATATTGAGTGTCAGATAAAGGTATTGGGTTAAACGAGTGAAACACGTGCTTAGAAGTCTCGCCCACGAGGGATGACCTGTCAGAACACTCTCAGAACACAGAACCTACACATACAGTAGGCTCATCACTCACACCACTGACATGAAGAAGTAAAGGCAGGGCTCCCATTCATTTAAATTCAGTATCGATGGAAATACCAAGCCAAGCCATGCCAAGCCAAGCTGGACCTTGCCAAGCCGAGAGCCGCCTCCTCACCCCTCCTGGCATCCCGTAGCAGAATGTGGGTCAGCTCCAACGTATTTTTTGGGTGCCAAAAGAACTCCCTCTAACCCAAAACACTGTCACAGAGCCAGTCCAAATGTGAATGTACTCAAAGGGATCCCAAAAAAAGACATTGTGTCATTGTGGCATCCCAAGAAGCTAGGGCACTTTGAATTGAATGGTTACAATTTACTTTGTAATGTTCAGATTAATCTAAATTAGACATCCTCATACTGACTTAAATATCTATCTGTATATCTATCTATCTATCTATCTATCTATCTATCTATCTATCTATCTATCTATCTATCTATCTATCTATCTATCTATCTATCTATCTATCTATCTATCTATCTATCTATCTATCTATCTATCTATCTATCTGTCTGTCTGTCTCTCTCTATCTGTTTACATTTTACATGTTAGACATTTAGCAGACGCCTTCCAAAGCAACTTACAATAAGTACATTTCTCTAAAGTAAGTGAATCATCTATACATTAGTCATCATAAGAAAAACAAATCTATGCTAGGACCAGGGGCCATTGGCAGTCCCAATGCTAGAAGAAGGAAGAATACTTTTTTTAACAGTAGAGAAACTGTACAGGGGGGGACAGGGGATGAAGAGGTTTTTAGGAGGGACAGTAAAAATGTAGCCTGAAGAGATGGGTCTTTAGTCTATGGCGGAAGACAGGTAGTGGCTCTACAGTCCTGACAGCAGTGGGAAACTCATTCCACCACAGGGGTGCCAGGACAGTGAAAAGCCATGACCGAATAGCGCGACCACTGCATCCACGTAGAAGTGGCGGTGCCAGGCGGCCAGCCGTCCGTCAAGTCAGTCTGTCTGTCTGTCTGTCTGTCTGTCTGTCTGTCTGTCTGTCTGTCTGTCTGTCTGTCAGATTGCTCGCTCCGTCTGTACGTTAACAGGGACTAGCAATCTAACTTCTAATCAAAAGCCAAACAGGGGCCTTACTGCTCTGATAATAAATGAGAGAGTTTCTCTCGTGGTCTACGTCTGTCTGTATCTTTGGAAATGCTGTCATTGAGTTTATGGCAAAGTGGAAAATCTCTTGTAAAACTACACACAGCTCTGTCCCACATGGGCAATGGCCCTCATCTGGATCAGCTAGGCACAGTTTAATGTTTTATTACATTACACTCATTTGCAGGAAAGAGGGAGAGAAAGAGAGAGAAAGAGAGAGAGAGAGAGAGAGAGAGAGAGAGAGAGAGAGAGAGAGAGAGAGAGATTTCTTTGCTTTTTTAAATGGCAGCACTCTAAGGAAACATAATCTACTTTTCGAGTTTAATAGATACATTTGATTAAGCAAAATCATCCTAAGAGGTTACAGATGTTTTTCTTGTGTTTTCATTTTCATTTTATGTGGGAAATCCATTTCAGTTTATTCAGCCCTGTCTCTTTATACACTCTGCACTTCCGCTAACTTCTATCATGATCTACACTGCCACACTCCACCTTGTTGTGTTGAACACTGCTCAACACTATACAGCATGGTTTTTCTGAACACAAGATCCTGTTGGGTATGTAGGGCTATATCGTGGAAATTGAGAGAGCGCTTATGCAAATAGCCAAAACAACAATGACAATATGACCTGTTTCTACAGCAGCAGAACATATTTAAACCAATACTATAAAGACGTTAATGTGATCACTAACACCACCAAACCCATTCAGGGTGGATTTAACACCAACCCATAGAGTGTGCACTCCATCACTGAGCACTTTTGTGCCCGCCCCAGCCCGTCTCACACCCAGTGCCTAGCCCAACCTCATGGATGTAATTGAGAGTTAATGATGCAGTTGGATCTATTCTTTACTTCATATTAAACAGAGCCCAGCGATGCTGCCGGGCAGTAAAAGCAGCCGCCCCCCACTCCCCTCCCACTCGCCCTCCACACTGCTCATTCCTCCACAAGATGTCTTTAACTTTCAGAGACGCGATGATTTAACAAGGGAGGGTGTCATTTTTCTCTGGCTGCAGGCTACTGTGCTGCTGTGCCCCCCCCCCCCCCCCCCAACACACACACACACACGCCCCAGACTCACCTCCCGAACAAAGACCCTAATGTACGGCGGGGCCCTGGCAGACGCACACGGTGCTGATAACAGAACGCCCGTCTTTCCTCCACGGGACACTGCCGAAAGAGCAGTGGAGGCCTCCCCGGCCCCCTCCCTGGCCCCCCCAAACCTCCTGTGGAGGGGGTCCTGCGACTGGCTGGCGCCAAGAGCGTTGTGCTGCCCACGGTGAGCGCAAGGGGCTTGCTCCTCTATCACGGCGGCTGACCAGAGAGAGAGCCAGCAGAGAAAACAAACACACAGAGCCTGCAGTGTTGGCCAGTCAGTAGGGAGTTCCAGAATTTGGCCCTGCTGATCTCTCAGCCTCCTGGAGGGTTATCTGCTGCTAACACTATCATTTATCATCAGGAGCCCAACCTCTCTGTCCAACTCACTCTTGCTCACATGCACAAACAGACACACATACAGATACACATAGACACACATACAGACACACATACAGATACACATACAGTTACACATACAGATACACATGGACAACTCACACATTCAGACAATGCACAGAGGTACTGAGATACCTTACACAGTACATGACACAAACATGGTACGCATACAGACATTACATAGAGATTCAGATCAGTAGCTCTAGTCCTGTATGTTAGCATCCACACGCACATATGGACAAGCACAAAAGCATGTGAATACGAACACACACACACACACACACACACACACACACACACACACACACACACACACACACACACACACACACACACACACACACACACACACACACACACACACACACATACAGATAGACAGATTCAGGATCCTCAGACCTCCCTCCTTTACCCCATAGCCCTACACCGTACTTGCTGGTTCCGTAATTCCCTGAAGTGTGGTGTAACCCAACACCAGCCCCTGCACCCCACTGTCAGTGTAGCACAGACCGTTTCAAGCAATTAACCCCTGGAATTGCACTGATCCAGAAATACACACATTTTCATTAAGAAGGGACAAACTCATTCAAACATTTAACCACAGCAAGGTCAGCACCACTTCCACACCACTCCTTTACCACCTCCCAAAGAAAAACACACCCGTTCTCCTTCCTCCCCTGTCCTCTCCCTACATCTTCTTCTTCTCCCTCTGCTTTTTTCTTGCTTAAAAATGTCAATGGAGCTTTTTTTTCTCTTTCCTTGTTTTTTTTTTGGTGAGGCAGAATGCAGTAGAGTGTTGGTCTTGTCAGCCACCGTGAAGGCGTCCCCGAGGTGTCAGTAAGGCTGGTGATTTGTGTGCTGCTTGCAGTCCTCTAGTGTTCTAATAGCTTTCTCATTCCGGCCTGGGCCCATCAAGCCCCGGCAGATGGCCTAGCCTTGCCGCTCACCCGCCCGCCCGCCCAGCCCTCTCTCCTCTCAGCAGGCTAGTCTTGCATAACCATTTATTTTACAGATTTTTAAAAGCGCCTGAAGGGTTTAATTATGTACATAGACAACCCCTATAAACTCTATTCTGAGATTTTTATTGACATTTGAGCCGGGCTACCCTCCAGCATTTCAATTAACCATTTATAAGAGAAAAACGACAATTAAATTAAAGTTTCTATAAAGGCCCGCCACATCATTTCCATTATTTTGGGGAAAGGCTTTATCTAAATGAGATGGTGTGGATATGTGAAACAGCTGGAGCGGAGTGCCTCATATGAGGGAGAGAAAGAGAAGAGGAGGAGGAGAGAGTGATAGAGAGACACTGATACTTTGGCTGGACCTTGCAGAGCTGGAGGGGTGAGAGGGGCAGCCGCAGGGCCAGGCAGTAGTGACCTCGCTACTTAGGCCTTAATTACATGTTGTGAAACTTTAGTCGACTCACAGTCATCTGGCTACGCTGGGCCTCCGAGCACACAGAGACAGACAGAGAAATTACAACACCATTACACAGTTTAAAAGAGAGAGAGAGAGAGAGAGAAGGGAGGCTGATGTCATTTGCCGTTTTCAGAGAGAGTAACAAAGCGCGAGAGCCCTCCTTTGTGCAATGAGTGGAGCGCTGGTATTTTTACAGGCCTAAGATCTGTGCACTCATAACAATGTGGGTACACAGCTCTCAGCAGGGGTGCTCCTGTGAAATATGCCCTCTCTGCACCCCCTCCTCCCCCTCCCTCTCTCTCTTTCTCAGTAATATCCTCTATCCTCAACCTGCTGCTCCCCCCTATCTCCCCATCTCCCCCCACCCCACTCTGTAGCCATGAGGCTGCATTAAAGCATGCCTGGAACCCTGGAACCCTGGGCCCTAAGGCTCTGTTTCTTACCCACAGCTCCAAACACACCCCAACCACCCTCTACCCAACACTTCACAGCTCTCCAGTAATAGATTCATTTGAGCCTAATGTGGGTGTGGGGGTGTAATGGTGGGGGGGTTCAGGGGGCTCACACTCACATCTGGGAATCACATTGGACCAGACTCTCATTAACCTACACACCCCCACCCCCTTCTTCTCCTCCAACCCCACCCTCACTGCCCTGAGTGTACCTGCCCTGCTTCTACTCAATGCCCCAGCCCCCTCCCTCCCTCTGTCCGCCAGAACCTGAGCTGTGCCAACACCCTGAGCTGTGCCAACACCCTCTAAATCTATCCCCTTCTCTCCTTTTTCCTCTCTGCCTCCCTCTATCACTCTGTAGTGCAGTACATTGTGGGCCCACTCTGAGGACTCTTGTGTGCAGAGGTGGGAATTCCAGTGCCGAACAGAGGTCTACGGGGTGTAACTAGAGATGGAATGTGTTTTACTCAACAGATTTTCAGTTTTATTGGTTCAGTGTGCAGCCGTCACTATGTCCCAGAGTACTGGGCGGGTGGCAGGGAAACAATATGCTGGTATACTGGCAGCTGACATTCCAAACTAAAACTAACAAGTCTGCCTAATATTGTGGTTTAAGAGAAAACAGTGTTTTGGCAGTTTTTTGTTGACATTCATAATGCACCTTGACAGATAGCTTTCTCTTAATAGCCCCAATCTCTCTCTGGACAGTGTGTGGTATTCATAATCATCTGCATATCCATGCACTAACATTCACCAAATCTAACAGCATGTTGTTTTGCTGGTGTGTGCGCTGTTTTGTATGACATGTGCAGTTGTTTAGAGGCTGCCTGCCGCAGATCAGCCACACTTCAAAGAAGCAACCTGTTCTCTGCCCCGCTACAGTAAAATATCAGCTATAGAGGTGGAGGACTGCTGGCTGGAGATGCTTTCTTTCTCTTTTTTTAAGATGCTGTCCTCTTATTGGATTTAAACAGACAGGCCAGAATGCAATACTCCCTATTAACTACTTCACTCTACTACTACTTCAACATTGTGTTATGTTAACACATTTTGTAATTAATATCGCTCATTCATAGATGATGCAAGCCACAGAGGTTCATTGTTAATACATCATACCCAGTTATAGATTGTGTGTACATGCCAGTAGCATGTGAATATGCATGTAAAAACATATATATGATTGGACATATACAGGCCAGAGTTACAGAGAGTGGAACTTAGAATGTTGCTATGTTAATGGGGGTGCATTTGTTTTCTATGCATACATGTATACATTTATTCCATACTTTTTGTGTGTATGTATGGGGGAGAGTAAGAAAAAGAGGCAAAGTGAGAAGAGTGGAGACACGGAAAGAACCATTGAGGATTGCTATCTGTGATCTGTGATCAATCTTGGCTGAAGTGGCTAGTATGAGGGGAAGTGGGGTCGACCCGTGCCCCTTTGCCCCCCCCCCCATCCCTGGGGTTGTTCAGGCTGAGGAGGGAACATGCAGACAATTTGCAGCCTGACTGCTTTTACTTTTGCAAGCAGGTCCTCATGAAAACAAACTGACAAAACAAAGGACACCAAATTAATGACCCGTGCCCCTTGTCGATTGACTCCTGGTCACAGACCCCCCCCCCCCCACAACCTCACCCCCCCACCCTTGTACTCTCCCCTGCACCCCCTTTCCGTGTCCTATCACCCCCGCCCTGAACCACACTACAACATGACCCAGGGCATCTGGTTTAGATTGTCACAGGAAGAGACAGACAGGGGGAAGGAGTGAGTGTGAGAGAGAAAAGGGGTCCTGTGTCAAGACTTCATTATCATGTGTTAATATTAATGTAATTTGAAAAAGAAACAGACACACACGCAGACACAGACACACACACACACACACACACACACACACACACACACACACACACACACGCAGACACACACACACACACACACACACACACACACACGGCTGAGGAGAGGAAGGCTGAGTGGAACAGCATGTCTCACAGGCCTGCCTCCAACCCACAAACCCCCTGTGTTCCACAGAGGGGCTAAAACCTCTGGACTGATACGCAAGGGACAGAACCCAGATGGAACCAGAACCCAGAGAACAAAATCCAGAAGATACAACTTAGAGATGCTCTCATTCACAGGTGCCATCATTGAGGTCAGACATTCCACATTCTGATAGAACTGATAAAACTGATACAACTAATAGAACTAAAGCCCCAGTCACACCAAACTATCAGAAAACGGAAAAACATGTATACATATGAAATCACTATCCAATTTGATCCGTGGAATTCGGGCCTGACTTTTGAAACAATCTAGAAATTGAACAATGCAACCTAGCAACTCAATACGTGACCTTTGATTGGCTAAAGAGATGAACAAACTGTGGAAAGTTCAACTGCTTTGTCTATAAAATACTTAATCTCTTAGGCTCTCTGATACCATTGGCTCAATCCGTAATTAACGGATAGCATAGTTTGGTGTGTATTTTTGTACTACTAACTACTACTCTGACATTAATACTACAGGTGAATGTGGATATGTGCTTAGAATTAATTAGTGTGTGTGTGTGTGTGTGTGTGTGTATGTGTGTATGCGCGTATCTGTACTGGCATTGAATGTCAGGTGAAGAGAATGAGTGTTTGGTTTGAGGATAGGTACATAGGGCCCTCTTCTGCCAGCATTCATGGCTGCCCTGTTGCTCCTGGTGTCTCCTGGCATACACTGGCATGTTGGCATAGTTCTGGCACCTAGCCACTAATACAGACTCAGCCATTGTTCCTGTTCATATGCGCGCACACACTCCCTAGAGAAATGTGGATACAAGTAATGTAAAAAAACTAAAAAAAACTTAGGAGACGTAATTCATCAGTGAGCATGACAACAAAACATGAAACATTAGTGTGTAATGAACTCCTGTTTGTTTGACTGACATGGGGATAGGTTGAGAGAGTGCAGAGCCTCGGGGCATTCTCTGGAGCACCAGTCAAGACAGAAACAACATTCACATGTCAACTTCCATATGTACATGTAGTTCGCATCAACCTAGATCTAAAAGAAACACTTTGAGCCGAAATTACTAAAAGATTGCGAGGCTTTGCCGCCCGTTTAACCGTCGCAATAATGAGAAAAAAACAATGCGCTCATTCACAAACCACCGCAGTGGATGGAAAACGCACCTAACTAAGCTGCTTGGCAAATAGCAACACAGTGCGCCGTCGTGTTCATGCATATCTTAATGATGTTCTTTACATACATATTTGCTGAACATTTTTGGATTCTGCTCAAATTAAGCTCATCATAGAGAGCTCCCACTTTACAAAGCCTATCACTATTTGCCATACGGAATTAACATGGCGCTGTTAAGAACTCATGAAAGCTGGCGGTTATAATGACATGGTCTATTTGGACATGTAGTCTATTTTGTCAATCTCATGAGGCTCCGCTACACCACTGATGTTACCATTGTCAGATACAACCGTCTGCGGGTAGATCTAATGCGATGTGTAGGCCTAAACATGGTATGGAACCTGTAAGACGAAGACAAATTACGCACAAGGATATCCCTCTTTCAAATGAACAGAGACAGAACTCATCAGTCTAATACGCTCCGCGAGTATTCAACCAATAATCGATTTGCTGAGGAGATCTAAGTTAACATTGAACCTGCCATCCGAAGAATCCATGGAATACCCGGAATTGTAAAATTACTTATCAAACTCCACACCTGCGAGGTTCCACTTCCAATAACCGATGAGATGTAAACTCATTTAACTACCCTATGTGTGTCATCTACTGTACCAAGATGGTTTAAGGCGGGTAGCCTGGATTAGCGCAATTTGTCTAAAATGCCTGGAGTTGACGCGCGAGCTCAGCCGCATTGGTGATGGCAAACACCAACTGACTAAAATGAAGTTTATCAGCAGCAGTTTTAGCAGGATTAAAAATGGTGAGATGATAACAAAATGTATAGGAAATAAAAGCCTACGACAATGGTGCGAGTGTTCACTCGAATTTTAACTCCAGTTTGGTGATTATGCACATCGTTATATTAAGTCAACATTCCTATCAGTTCTGTAGTGTACTGTCATTATTTTTGATTATCAATCCTTGCGTGGAATACTGCAGCACTCACTTAAGTGAGTCTCTGATAGTTTCCCAATGCAACACGTTTAAAATATTATCTACGATCTAACGATAATTAGTGGATGTTAAAGGGGCAATCGGGATTGGCACATCCATGTTTTTAAATAATTTTTTAAACGTTTAAATTATTGATATATAGCCTAGTAATTGATTCTTGACGACTATTTATACATGCCTCATGAGCTAAATTCAACTGTCTTACCCTATCAGAACCCACAACAAAAGCATGTTTTACTCCATTGCTTGTAAACAATGTAAACAACTTAAAACCATTAGGTCATATAGGAGACAGTGATAGTTATATGGACAGAGCTGCAACTCTGGTGAGCAGGTGACAGAGAGGTGGAGGGAGAGAAAACACATTTTCCTCTGGGATTAGCCACAAGAACATTTTGTCAAGTGGATCTCACAAAGACCAAGAGCAGGTCCCTTTGAAAAGCATCCTGGTTGGTTTTGGGGGTAGTGGCTTAATGTTAAACTTCTGTGGCAGATGGAGGGAAAGCGTATGTTATCAGTCATCACTGCATTAAGGACAGGTGAGCCCCACTCACTCATTGTGAGTTCTACAGGCCTGGAGGAGGACCCTGCCCTGCACTCTGCCCGTGCAGGTAGGCAGCTCCAGAACAAACAGATAAAAGCCTTCCACAGGCACTGCACGTCAGCCTGCACTATCAGAGCCCCCGAGTACCTTTTCATTTACAGGCTGTGTTTCCTAAACATCAGGCCCTGCCTGCCCCCCCCTCCTCCTCCTCCTCCTCCTCCTCCACCACCCCATCCCACTCAGGCCCTATGAGGTAAGCCACCTCTCCGCCCAGATTTATAGCTAATCAGCCTGTATCGGCATCAGTCTGGGCCAGGTTTAGACCATTACACATCCACCACACAGAGCTGGGGGGAGAGAGGGAGGTGGTTTTTCTGCAGAGAGTCTGTTGGCTCTTAGTCGTTACTCAACCCTCGTCACTGATTCATCGACATCTCCCACCATTTCAGATAGAGGCATCGATCCTCTCAGTCTGCAACACACAGGGATACTGAATTCAAATGAGGCTGTTGTATACTGTTTTTATTTTCTCTGTTTTAGTTACTTTGAGTGTCTGTGCATGTGAGTGTTTGTGTGAGTGTACGCACGTGTGTGAGAGTGCGTGTCTAGATCTGAATGTTTCAATGTGTATGTGTTTGTGACTCTATGACCCTATTTACACCTTGCATTAAAATATCAAGTATCAAGATACTGTCCGAATCCGATGAGCTCGTATTGTGGCCGTATCACGAACAAGTGTAAAGAAAACAACTTTGTTTCAATTAGACAGGTGACTGTCAGCTGCAAGAAGGGACATTTCAACAAAATCTGATCGCAATGCAGACACATTCAGATAAATGGTGCATTTTAATGCAAGGCATAAATGCAAGCTGGCCAGATCCTATCGTTATCAGGCCATATGTGATCTGATCATATGTGATCCGATCACAGGATGCATGTTAATGCAAGGTGTAAATGGGGTCTATGCTATAATGTTTAGACTGAATGTACTGACATGTGTTGATAAACCTGTCAATATGAGTGACCATAGTCTGTAATGACCCCTGAGGACAAAGCCTCTCTTCCAACAGCAGGACAATGACCACTTCATCCATTCTTAAAGATTGCAGAACCACTGAACCACTACACCACCACAACAAGGTCATCAGTTCTCAAGTAGAAAAACAAGAATGCCCTCATTCACTGAACACTCACTACCATTATGACCTGATCTCACCAACTTCAGGTTTACTGTATGTCTACCAAGCTCCTAACCAATACAGGAAATTACCCATAGGATACACCAAGTATAATTACCATCCAGTTGTCACCTCCATGAGAAAACCACACCCTAAACTATGACAAAAGACTACTGCACCCTGTCTCGACCAGGGCAAAATCACAACCACAGAGTCATGGTTCAGTTACTGCACGACCTATAGACCAGCGACCAACCACACAGATGAGGTTCCATTAAGGCGCGACCACAGGCAGCCCGCAGAGCGAACGTTCCATCAGCCCAAGGAGAAGAGAGGTGTTAGTGCTGATCCATCACCGCAAAAAGCCTGTTAAATTATTCACACAGTCTGATGGTGAACTGAAGCTCCTAACACGCTTGTAGAGCTCTACACACTCTCTCTCTCTCTCTCTCTCTCTCTCTCTCTCTGTCAATCTCTTTCTCTCTCTCTTTCCCCTCTCTCTCTCTCCCATTCTCTCTCATCCCACTGGTGCTGTGACAGGGAGACAGAGAGAACCCCAGAGAGAGCAGCACCAACCAAACACGGCAATGCAAATGAGTTCGCTAATGACCACAGCCACTTGGGCTGCTAATTAAAACCCATATGATGCAGAACACTTATCTGGGGTTCATATAAACTGAAAAGTTTCTCAGGCAGAATTATGGCCATGCTGTTATTTGTCTCTCCGTCCCAGGCTCGATGGGGCCTAATGGACCTTCTTTATCTAAGCTGACCTAACCATTGTCATGGGGAATCAGAATTTGTGAGCTTTTAGAGTGTACATTCATTGATGGGGTGGAGTGTGGTGGGGGTTGGGGGGGGGGGGATCTTTGGCAAGTATTCATCGATGCAATTTCCAGGCCACTTTCTTAGCCCCGCCCCACCCTTCCCAGCCTCATCAATGGATATATGATGCTGGTTAAATGCTGCACTGATTGAGGAGGGTCATTTGCCTTGCTCCGTGAACAAGCCGACAAACTAACACAGCACCAAAGGGACAGACCATCAGCACCTCCACTAACACCTCTTCCAGTGGCTCCTTCGCTAACTCCACTTACTGTATCTGTCCTGTGCCTTCTCCTCACAAACCCATAGCTGTAGGCCTGCTCTCTCTATCTGCAGCTACACATGAGGAGCCATGAGGAGAGAGGGTGAGTGAGTGAGAGATGGAGGGAGAGTTAGTCAACTCAGCCCAAAGGAGAAACCGGATAGGGCCACTTTAAAAATCGCTTAACACGTCCGACACAAAGACAGCTGAGAAACCTGACCTGTGTTTGATTTGAGTGTCAGGGTGGGAGGCACTAATCTGTGGACACCGCAGGCCCAGGTGGTGAAACAATCAGAGTGGGTCTCTGTAAATCACACACACACACACACACACACACACACACACACACACACACACACACACACACACATACACACACACACACACACACACACACACACACACACACACACACACACACACACACACACACACACACACACACACACACACACACTCACTCACATGTCCACAAAGGGCTGAAGTGATGGGGAACGTGGGGTCCTTTTACAGGCCTGGATAAAGACAAGGTGGATCAGATTCCCTGCTTATGTTTCCCTCTGCTGCTTTTCACTCTCCTTTTCATCCGTCAGTGGCACACTCCCCTCCTCAGTGAGCAGTGATTAGACCACAGCACACAGGACAAGATGGGATAGGACTGAACGGGGTCCACAGGTCACCAGAGCACAGGTGATGAACCACGCCTCCAGGAGGACACACACACACACACACACACACACACACACACACACACACACACACACACACACACACACACACACACACACACACACACACACACACACACACACACACACACACACACACTACTTCCTCCAGCCATGAACATATCACTACATAAACATCTCTTGTCACTTTTTCTTATATCAACCTTAATATGACATTTATTAATATCAATCAAACCTCTGGGCAAATTTGCACAGATGCAAATAAACATGGCCAAATATAAAGCAAATTCATATGACTTGCCTCAGCTATAATCCATTAAATTGTGGAGTAGAGGGGGAGGGGCTAACCCCTGAAACAGCTATTCATGAAACATGAAACCTATCATAGACTGTCATCTGGAGAAACCGTGTAGCATGTATTATTTTCTAATCTTATTTACACACTCTGAGTGAGAACTGGTGTGTAAACCTGGCTGTAACCTGGGCTTGCCTGGTCTCCAGACCTCTGAGAGATTGGGTGATACACTCAGAGGGAAAGGGGCTCTTCCCCTGAGGACCCCACTCCTCCTACCCTTTCCCCAGTCCCTATAACCCACCCCCACCGCCACCCCCCACCAACCCCCTTGCCCCTGGGCCAGGCTCTGTAATGGGATACTCACTGTTATTTCTGCTGAATAAAATAAATCCCACTAATTAACATGTTAACATGATTGATGGGCCCTGATTCTGCAGAGAGCGGGAATGTATGTGCACAAGCTGCACTGCTGCCGCGCCTGTCCAGGGAAATAACGACAGGTTTAGAGGACAAGGGGAAAAAGAGAGAGAGAGATCTAATATTTAAGAAGGAGGAATAAAAACCTGATGCATACGATGTACAATAGGAAAAGAATAACTGAGGGAACTCAGCAGTAAACAATATCCATTTTGATATTGCCAGATAATGAACTGCTGTTATACAATGGTTTGATTAGAACAAGCATTATGATTGGCAGAGAGGCGTTTAGAAGCCTATGACGTGACGTGGTTACCATACAGCTATGAC
>NC_139653.1:27201812-27204312 GCF_951799395.1 Argentina silus
CAGCCCCAGCACACAGACAACGCCAACAGTAAATATTTGAGGTTAGAAACAAAGAGAAGAGGGGGATTAATTTAGTCAGTTTGAAAACATGACATTGTGATTAAAAGCCAGGCTGTCTGGAAATCAGCTTTCTTTACTCTCTATTACCCCTCTACAGAGCAGACACGCACGCACGCACGCACGCACGCACACATACACACACACACACACACACACACACACACACACACACACACACACACACACACACACACACACACACACACACACACACACACACACAACGAAAACAATCAAGATCAGGAGAGGGGAAACGAAGAGAAGAGAAGAGAAGAGAAGAAGAGAAGAGAAGAGAAGAGAAGAGAAGAGAAGAGAAGAGAAGAGAAGAGAAAAGAAAAGAGGAAAGTATATCAGAGAGGAGAAAGGAACACAGAGTGTACTGTGTTGTCAAGGGAAACCTTCAGCTCAAACTACTGTTCTATGATCAGATCCATATGCACCTTAGTCTTAGCCTCCAAACCCTTCCTCATACATTCCCAGCAACTTACAAGCAAGCCCTTACTGATCCCAGACACATTTTACAAGGGCCATATTGGTGGCTATTGAGCTAGAGTGCCATTTAGTTCACCAGAAATCTTAAATTATACACCAGCCATGTGCCGTTACGCACCCAGCATAGAGAGACCAGCCACATCAGAGCTCCCCCTCCAGGCTTGGCTAACCCTAGCCCTGTACTGACTGGCTACATGGTCGAGTAACCTCCATGACCACAACCCAGCAAGGCAGCACCACGTCACAACAGTGAACTCAGATACTGGGAGGATAGATGGCAATGACCAGGTGTTGATAGTCAAATCAATAATCAATGATCTTGTGTCTTGGCACTGGTCAGTGCAGTGTGTTGGATTTGGTCAGTGCAGTGTGTTGGATTTGGTCAGTGCAGTGTGCTGGGTCTGGTCAGTGCAGTGTACTGGTACTGGTCAGTGCAGTGTGTTGGATTTGGTCAGTGCAGTGTGTTGGATTTGGTCAGTGCAGTGTGTTGGATTTGGTCAGTGCAGTGTGTTGGGTCTGGTCAGTGCAGTGTGTTGGGTCTGGTCAGTGCAGTGTGTTGGGTCTGGTCAGTGCAGTGTACTGGTACTGGTCAGTGCAGTGTACTGGTACTGGTCAGTGCAGTGTGTTGGATTTGGTCAGTGCAGTGTGTTGGATTTGGTCAGTGCAGTGTGTTGGATTTGGTCAGTGCAGTGTGTTGGATTTGGTCAGTGCAGTGTACTGGTACTGAGTGCTGAGTGCTGAGGGCCAGCAGGCCTACAGGAGCTCTGGGCCTCCACAGAGAGATCACAGGACCTTGTTGTGGGCGTTGAGCTCCGTGAATGCCACTGATTGGCATTATCCTAACGAGCTGTAATTACAGCCTGAAATCCACTCTTACTGAAAGGCTTTAACGAGCAAGCCATCACACAGCCCACAATTATCATCACCAGAACTATTAAACACAACTCCAGCCTTTTAAACACTCTCATGTGTGAGGCCGTGCATTCCTCCCAGGACACGGGGAGACAGGGGCTGGCCAAATGTACCAGCTAGTGAGGGAGACAAGCAAGCAGGTCCACTTAGGGCACAACTGCAGCTGCTGTGGTCACAGAGATTATTTTCTGCGCACACATTCACTGTGACATATAGCAAAAACGCACATTACATGCACGCATGCTGAGAATTGCTACTGTGAATTACACTAGTTTTCACAGCCTCATCTTGAGCCTCCTTTATCTTTTCTACTTGTACTCATCCTTCCTTTCTCCTTCAATTCCCTTCCACACCTCTACCTTCTTTTCCCCTTCTACCCCCCCCCCCCCCCTCAATCTATCTCACTCCCCCCCCCCCCCCCCCTCTCTCTCTCTCTCTCTCTCTCTCTCTGTAATTCTATGTGACTCTGAGAATGGCTGGCCCTATGCACGGCTGTGGGCTGGGCCTGTGATCCTCCCGCGAGTGACCGCAGAAACTTAGTGGTCTCCAGAAGCTAAACAGCTTAGAGCCAGTGGCTGCGTTCCAACAGGCTGCTCCCTGGTGTGCACACCCCTCTGTTTACCCTCTCTGGGTAACTGGGGCTTCTGAGCATGCAGCCCCAAAAAGGGGGAGACCCTTGCCTGAGCTGAGGGAGGGGGGAGGGGGGCAGGGGGGAGGGGGAGACCCCCTTTCTCTAATGGGACAGGAAAGAGAGAGAGAGAGAGAGAGAGAGAGAGAGAGAGAGAGAGAGAGAGATCCTTCTCTGACTATGGGGGCAAAGAAGGCAACAGCCATTAGCTGTTACACTGGCAGAGGTGAGCAAGGGTACATTGGCGATGGTGTTTGGTGTTGTGGCTCTGCTCACAGTCAGGGCAGTTTGCCGGGTCATGCTGGTTTGTGTTGGGCAGCTGGAGTGTGGAGTTGGCAGAGGAGAGCTCCTCCAGGGACCCAGGGAAGGGAAAGCCAGGCCAGGCTAGGGCCAGACTGGGGCCAGGAG
>NC_139653.1:27206812-27224312 GCF_951799395.1 Argentina silus
CTCAGTTATTTCCTCATTGAGACAGATAGAGAATGAGAGGTGAGGTGAGTGCCACTGTGGATATATGCACCTGTCTGCTATATATCACAGCCATGGCCCATCTTCATGTTGGAAATTTAATGAACTACCGCAGGCTTTTTATGCCTCTTAAGGCTCGCTGAGTGACCACTTTGTAGTTGTTCAGAAGAGGCGACGGTGCCTCTTTCACTAAATCTTCTCGTGCCACTGAGGATAAAATCTTCCTTTATTCATGGGCTATTTACCAGATCCAGATTTATTACTGAACGTTCCCTAACAAAAGGGGGCTGGGGGATGGCCCCCTCCCCCAAGGACAGGCTGGGACAGGGAATGGGCTGCCGCAGGCAGCATGGGCAGTGTAGGCTCATCCTCATTGGTGGGCCACAGGGAAAAAGCAACCTCGGCACAGGAGACCTATCTAAACCAGCATACTACTACAGAGCACAGACAGGGGCCTGGCACACGCACACACACACACACGCACGTGCACACCACATGCACACGCACACACACACACACACACACACACACACACACACACACACACACACACACACACACACACACACACACACACACACACACACACACACAGCAGTTGAGAGGAAATACCCACAAGGAAGTGCTGTGACCCCATAATGACCTGGGTTTTTCACACTGGTAACATATCCCTGAACTTGTTGTATTCGTGAGCGCTAGGGTCAGAGTTGACAGGTCAAGGGGTAATCATACACAGATACACAACCTCTGACATGGGGAGAAAGAAGATGAGCCCCCATCACCGTAGATCCTTTATAAAAACTACTCAATAAACCCCTCAAAACTCCAATCACTCTCACACACTACCCTCTCACACACACTGTGTGTGTGAATGCAGTGAGTGCAGGTCCCTGGGGTTTTCTCTGGGTGAGGATGGGACAGCTCATGCCTGTGACTGCACACAGGAGCCTCCAGTTCATGGACTTTTGATGACCCAGCACTGACCCCAATGCATTGTGTCTTCCCGTTCCCCATGAATACCCCACCCCAGAGAGGGAGATGCCCCCCCCTCCCTTCCCGACTCCTCCCGCTGACTCTTTGTGCTCCTCTATGAGATCACTTCTGTGCCAGGACAGTCTCTCTTAACTCCCATCACTTCTAACCTGTTGATCCCTGACATAACTTCTTCCTCCCTCTCTCTTTCTCTCTCTTTCTTTGCCCCCATAGTCAGAGAAGGATCTCTCTCTCTCTCTCTCTCCCTCCCTCTCTCTCTCTCTCTCTCTCTCTCTCTCTCTCTCTCTCTCTATCTTGCTCTCCCACTCTTTTCTCTCTCGTCCTCTCCCCCACTCTCTCTCCCTGAGCTGCATATTTCCTAATCAAGAAAAAGAGTGAGATGTTAATACACACATATGTGCACACCCAATGGGCACAAGGGTTCTCCCTCAACACACTCATAAAGACAGTCTCTTATCCTTACATCCCATATTTCATATCCCCTGCTATTCTTTCTCCAGATAAGAGGAATCTAATGTCTAGCTCTGAGTATACTTCTAAGCTCTACAAAAAACACATAATGCACTGATTTTCTCTCCACTCATGGGAGAATAACCACGTGGCCCTAGTGTTTGTGAGCTAAACAACAACAACCCCATATGAGTAAAATCCTTCACCAGCTTTCTGCTACTTTCTCATTACCAGCGTGAAAGCCCCAGGAGCACTGTGTGGACACGGATGTGTGTGTGTGTGTGTGTGTGTGAGTGCGCATGTGTGCATGTGTGCATGTGTTTGTGACAAAGTTTTATATTAAACTGCAGATTAATTGCAGAATTTGATCTTGCCGGAGAACTCTCTGAGTGTTTAAACTTGTTCAGATAAGGACACATCAAACAGCCACATGTGTTTGCTTATTTAAAGCTGTGGCTGTTATCGGGGCTGGGCAGGATTTAGGCTCCATACATCTTGTTGTTGTTCCCTTTTTGTCTTGAGTGTATTGAGGAGGTGGGGGGGGGGGGAGGGGGGGGGTTGGGGGGTAGTGAGTGTTCAAACCCTGCTGCTAACCCGCCTGCTGATGGAGAGGCCAGGCTGGACCGGTGCCAGAAGTTCTGCACTAATATTCACAATAATGTTCCTGCTTTGAGGGGCCAGCGACAGAGAACACAGAAACAGTGGAGCCGTGCCAACTTCTACTCTCAACTCCTCCATTCTTCACCTCTCCTACTGTGGCTCAGGGACTACTTTTTTTTTTTTACAGCTTAAGACAGGGTCCGTATGCCTATGTGTGTATTGCTAGGCCCCTGTGAGTGTATCTGTGTGTGTGTGTGTGTGTGTGTGTGTGTGTGTGTGTGTGTGTGTGTGTGTGTATGTATGTCTTTGTGTGTGTGTGTGTGTGTGTGTGTGCGTGTGTGTGTGTGTGTGTGTGTGTGTGCGTAACTAATAAAGGCCCCTATGTGCCCGTATGTGTTCAGCTCTTGTGTGTGTCCCCTCTCTCCCCTCTTTATGGGCCTAATCATGCTGATGGCATTTGTCTTGGTGTTGAGGCTAGATGGAGGTGTTGTGTACGGGGCAGGCATCCGTGGAGCTCCACCGCTGCTCTGCCAGCCTGCCTGATTGTTTCCCTGACGATAGAATGCATCACATCCCAAAAACAAATGGAGCTGTCGCCTAGAAAATCCCTTTGTAGCCTTACTGTCAGGAATCATCATAAATAACCATGACATCATCTCGCTCTTATCTATGGGACATCTGCGGCTGATCGATAGCATGGCTCCAGCAGTGTAAATAGCTTCTAATGCCCCATCTTCCCCTTCAAATAGGTCCACGTTATTTATGACAGCTGTTAGGTTACCAGTCCAGGCGGTGGACACGATTTATTTTCTCCTTATGGTTGCTTTTGAGTCAGGACGAGAGATGGAGGCGTTAACCCACCCACCCCCACACACCCCCACACACCCCCACACACGCTCCCCACCCAATTCTTATGAGATGACTAGAGGGAGGCTCATCACTGGGGATGGGGTGGGGGTATGGTAGGGAGAGCGGACCTAGGTGCACCTCGCCCCGCCCTATCTTACGACGGGACATCCGTTACTCTGATGACAGTGAGAGTGGCAGGCCTATTTGCGCAGCCGGCGGCACGGTGTGACGGATTGGACAGGGGGAGCCGTTGGAGGCAGTAGGGAGGTGACAGGCAGCATTTCCATTTAGGTGAAAAATCTGGCTAATGTGGCCATGTCTGTATGAGGGGAGGAGAGGTCCACAGGCCCTGGACCTGCAGGAGGCTCCACCAGGACACTCTACCTTTCTCTCAGCAGTCTAGAGTATTAAACACACTCTGGAGGGGAATGAACTGAGCCAGAGCCTGAGGTGTGTGGGACCCTGCGAGAGAGAAGATGTAGTTGGACACACAGTATCTCTACCAAGAACTACCTACTTCCACAGCCCTGAAAACCTTACACTTTATTAGATGCTTGGTCTTAACAAGACATTTCCCTAATGGCATGAATTCATGGCCATGCAGTGTCTATTAATTCTATTAGCAGCCATCACTGAGTAACACTGGAGAGTTCTGAGGCTTAACTACATGCTGTGGGACACAGACAGACTGACATGGTGGATTATGGGAAAAAACATATCAACACACAGGCGGTTGGAACAGTCTTCCATACAGTGGAATAACACACATGACTGTGCTTCATATTCATCGTTTAACTCAAACACAGGACTATATACTAAGTAAGCAAACTTCCTGTGAAAACTTTTACGGTTAGAGTCTGGGGTATGGGAGTCATTTCAGTGGGGTGGAAAGACAGACGGTGAGGTTGCTGGGGTGGGCAGCTGAGAGACAACCAGTCAGGAACGGGTCGGAAAAGTGTTATTTTGTGAGCGAAACCCCAGGGTTTATGTGAGAACGGCACAGGAATTTCATCCTCACGCCTCATTGGTGTTCCCATTGCACATGCACTGCGGAGATGGGACACCCAGATTTACGGGGGTGTCAGAGACTTCACATCCCCGTCCCCCTAGGGGCCATTCTAATTTCTTGATCTGTGTCAGAAAGAAAACAGCCATCTCTCATAGCCTGACACTGAGGTGGAGACATCCAAACACTGGTGGTTCTTGAGACTGGTGGTTCTGTGTGGAGTGGGAGGCCATCTTTGGTGAGGGCCCGGACACTGGCTGCTGTTGCTGCAGTTTCATAACCATATTGGGAGCTACATTTGCCCTTGAAGGTAAAATGGTGGCAAGTATTTCATGCACAAGGAAGGTCATGGTGAGTAATGTACATACACACAAACAGAGGCAGTATCAACAGGTGTAATGACACAGCATACAAAGGTTTTGCAATTTACAGTGGTTAGTCATATTCTAGCAATATCTCGATCTCACAACCTCTATTTCTATCCCTCTTCACATTATCTTCAAATACTTAGTTTCATCCCTTTCTCTCTCTCTGGTTCTCTGGTTTGGCCGGGTCTCGACATTGCTCATAAACCTCAGTGCTCTCAAAGAGAGAGGATCTGGCTGCCCAGAGAACCACAATGGGCTTTTTGTCCCCTGCAGGAACTGGTAGCCGTTCAGGAAGTGAGCCTGGTCCAGCCGTGCCGTGCCAGCAGGATGATTTATGGCTCCGTGTCCTGGGTGGCAGTTGGACCCTGTCCCGCTGTCACTCAGGGCCAGAGGGAAGCGCTGCCCAAAGAGAGGGTCCCCAGCACTCTAAACAGATTACAATGCCTGTCATAAAGTGTCTTTGAGGGAAGGGAAGCAGCCATGAAACGGCCTGGAGAAAGGGAACAATCAGAGGAGAGAAGATGGATGCCCTGTACCCTTTTCTCAGAGACCATGGGCTTTCCTCTGCTCCTCCTGTCTGCCCGGGGGTTTTGTTTTGGCTGATGACAAAGCTGTAATCGCTGAGAAATTGATTTTGCGAGACTTTTTCTCATCTCTGCGGAAGACGCTAACTCGTTAGGACTTCACAGGCTCGCCAGGACTGAAGACAACAATTAGTTTGTTGGAGATGTCAGAAATGGCCGCTGAGTTTTGCCAGGAGAAATCCTTTGTGACAGATTGGTGCTGACATAGCAGGCCAATGGGAGGGAGCGACAGAGCCAACGGAGGAACCATTGGGCTGCATTAACCCTTATCTGTGAGCGCCCATGAACAAAGTCCCACTCAGACTACCTGCTGTAGCCTGGAAAATCCTATTACTGACTCGAGAGGGGACACTTGGGAATAGTTCGCCGAGAAATCTGTCTCCCAGTGCACGTAAAGCCCAGCTCCAACAGAGACAGGACATCCAGTTCAGTATTCTACTTCTTCTCTTTCATTCACTCTGACACTCTTTCTCTCCTACTCTCTCTCCTTTATTAGTCTTCTTCTCCCATTCACCCATTTTCTCTCTTACTCTCTTCTCTCCTCTATCACTCTTGCTTTCTCCCTCTCATGCTGCCTCTCTCAGATTTCATTATTTTATCCCTCTGTCTTTGCTCATCATCCAGTTCTACCTTTTTCCCTCTTTTTTTTTTACTCTTTTCTACCCTTTCCCTTCTCTCTCTTTCTCAGCAGTTGGAGAAACTGTATCTGTTCCACTTTGTCCGCGGATGAGTGAGCTGCATTTATCTATGGATTTCAGGGTGACTGCCATGTCTAGCCTCTGTCACTTAACTTAAGTTAACTCACACAGAAGTTTAGAATAATGTAATGCAAAACACATGAAGATATGCTGTACATCTAATCCAATAAGGTCTCCCTTTTTATTGGTCAATTTATGTCTTTAAACAATGAACAATGCTGAATATGAAAAATATACTCTGCAAATATGTAATGGAGTTAAAATAACATTCCTGAAGTTGATCTGAAAGTAAACAGCAAATATAACGATCCGGAAATAAAACCTGATTCACAACATATGTACAGTATACTGCTAGGGCATTCATTCAACTATAGACAGGCTATTATTTCAATTCATTCATCTCTGACACATACTAAAAAAACATCTATGTGCATCCACAAGTGTAAATGGGAACAGTGTGCAACGGTAAGGTAAGATGGTAGGTTGAGTTTGGGTGATGTCTGCTATACTACATAGCGCTGTACCTCCCTATGCAGTATGTAGCCCCTCTATAGGCCATCAGAGGTGTTCCTGTGCAGTATGTAGCCCCTCTATAGGCCATCAGAGGTGTTCCTGTGCAGTATGTAGCCCCTCTATAGGCCATCAGAGGTGTTCCTGTGCAGTATGTAGCCCCTCTATAGGCCATCAGAGGTGTTCCTATGCAGTATGTAGCCCCTCTATAGGCCATCAGAGGTGTTCCTGTGCAGTATGTAGCCCCTCTATAGGCCATCAGAGGTGTTCCTATGCAGTATGTAGCCCCTCTATAGGCCATCAGAGGTGTTCCTGTGCAGTATGCAGCCCCTCTATAGGCCATCAGAGGTGCGGGCCAACTCACAAATATTGACTTTTCAATAACTTAGACATGCAATGGCTATCATATGGATCAAATTAAAGCATTATGACATAATAGCGCACTGTCAGGGTTAAGACCTCATTACAGCCACCGGGCCTCTGCTTTCTCTCCACGTTGGCAGCTCTCCTGTTGGATCTGCTCCACAGTAATTGGAGGAGCAATATGGAGTAATTGGAAGAGGACTATGGTGTTACTCTGTGTCAGGGTCTGAATATGCCTGCCTGCCTGCATTTTAGCTCTTAACCAGGTAATGAGCTCTCAAACCAGACCCCCAGTTCCATTAGCCTTTGAACTGGAGCACAGAACGAGAGGGCTTCAAGACCTCTGGCCCCCCCTCCCGCCCCCAATATACCCCAACACCCAACCACTAACACACACACACACACACCCACACACACACACACAGCACAGGCAAATGCACACACACACGCAGGCACGCAGGCACGCACGCACGCAGGCACACAGGCACGCAGGCACGCACGCACGCACGCACACACACACGCATGCACGCACGCACACACACACACACACACACTTGGTGCAGGACAGAATATCTGTGTGAGAGAGCTTGGCAGAAGTAGAGAGAGGACAGGCTTTTCTGACCACAGACAGAGTGAGTGGTTTGTAGAGTAGTATTAGCGCTTGATTATTTGCGTTAACCGGTACTTAGATTTACTGCCTGGGTAATGCGATATGACTGGTAGTTAAGCACTAGTGCGACTCGGGTAGGAAAAGCAGGACAGAATTCCTATTTCCCTCTCTGGACTGGACCAATAAAAGCCTACTGTGCCCAGAGCCCCAGTGTTCCTCTCTCTCCCATTGGGAAGACATTTGGAAACAATCAGCAGTATGTTTAAAATGAGCCCCTAGATAAGGTATGTAGGAGCTAGGCTCTGCGCCCCTGCACACGGAATTCATCACCTCTGCTTCCTGTACGCCTTTAAGGAGTCCCCTCGTTTTCAATTCTGTCTATACAGGCCATTGTGTGTATGTGTGTGTGTGTGTGTGTGTGTGTGTGTGTGTGTGTGTGTGCGTGTGTGTGTGTATTTGTGAGATAAAGGTGTAAGAGTGTCTGTGTGTAGTTTCCATGAAATAAATTGTTTTTAGTACTGTTATTTTGTTTTAGTTTTTAGTGATTTTAATTATCCTGAGATAAATACTCAATAACAGCTGGTGAAAAGAGACACAGCATGTCTTACAAGACAATACCATTTATATCCCTAAATTGAGCTTGTGAACCTCTTTTCAAAACGAACAAAAGTATCATTTTCTCTGTATATCTGTGGCTGTGGTTGCGGCTGTGTAGAATAGGTGTTTGTCATATTTTGAGAGAAAGGGGAGCTCTGTGTGTATTTCCTTCAGCCTACTTCAGGATGCATTGTGGTTCCCAGCATGGTGTATCCGTTGGGCAGACATTTGTCTGGGCTGAGTGGACGTTCAGAGGGGTGAGCTTTAACGGGGGAGAGACATCCCCCCTACAGAGCCTTTCTGCCAGGTGAACTCCCCCTTCCCCCTCACCACCCAAACACGCCCCTTTATTCTCCTGAGATCTAATAAGGTCTGTGACCTCTGCCCTCTTCGGACTGCCCCCCATGGACACCCTCCTTCACCTGGTATTGTGCTCTGGGTATACCTTCCTCTGCTGCAGCCCTCCTAATGCCCACTTTGTCCTTCTGCAACTCACTCTGACTTTGTTCAATTAGTTAACCTAGCTTCCCCTCCCTGCTGGTATATCCACAGACAGAGAGTGAGGGGTAGGCGGGGAGAAGAGAGAGGGAGGGAGACAAGTGTAGGAACACACAGACCTTGCACTCGTGGAGTGAAATTCTTCTCTTTCTCTCTTTTTGAATGCGCCTCGACTCCCCTCGATCCTCTCACACGAGTACCCCACAACCTACCCCACAACCACCAAACACGACAGATTAGCCCAAAGAAAGGGATTATTAATCAAGAGAGAGGGAGGACCCCCAACTTGGTTGTTGTTTCAACTTTCGGTTTTGAATGGACACCATTTCTTCAAAACAATCAACCTCAAGTTGCATTGGGGCGAAGCTCATCTCTCTCACAAGGGACAGAGCAGACAAAGACAGACAGACACACACACATGCCAGCAGTACAGGGCCTATTAAATAGGATGGTCCACAGGAAGGAAGGGTGTCAGGGGCCTTTTCGCCCCCTCCTGTAGTGTAGGGCAGTGGTGGGGTGGATGATGTTCAGGGACATGCACAGGGGTGGGTGGGGTGGGGGGGGGCCCTGCCCCTTTGCCCTGTCACTCACAAAGAGCCTTCCTGGATGGGGTTTTTTTCTAGCAAAAAAAAAAGCGCATGTTCCTGGAGATGTTGGTGATCTGTTCTCCTGGAGCTGGAGCTGGAGCTGGAGCTGGAGCTGGAGCTGGAGCTGGAGCTGGAGCTGGAGCTGGGGCTGGAGCTGGAGCTGGAGCTGGAGCTGGAGCTGGAGCTGCTTGGGCTAGAACTGGGGCTGAGGGCTAGAGCTTGGTCAGAGCTGGGGCTGCAGCTTGGGCTGGGGCAGGAGTTGGAGGTGGAACTGGAGCTGGGGCTGAAGCTTGGACTGAAGCTGCATTGTAAGCTGATTAGGGTGGCTCGCCACAGCTCTATTTCCCAAACACAAAGCAGGGGGACGAGGAGGGGTCCCCACAGGCGTACTGCTGGCTTTACTAGAACAATGGAGCCCCTTCGCTCTCACTCAGCACCACGCATGCCTCTCGCCCCAGATTTACTATGCCATCTTAGCTCTCATTACACTTAGGCATCTATGTGATAATTATGCACCCATAAATGATATCTGTTCTCCACAGCAACCCCGGGGCTCTGAGGATGGGGGGGGGGGGGGGGGGGGGGGGGTGGGGGGTCATCACCAGTCTAGCACACAAAGCTTGGCTATTAGTGACATGACACCACAGACTTGAATGAGCTTTATTGTCCACTTAACAATTCATTACTTGGCAAGTGACATTGAGACTCCAGAGCGTCCTATATCTGTAAGTCAACAAACAACAACACCACTCTCCTGGTCCTCTCTGGTAAAAATGTCTGGCAATGATTTCTGTTGCTGTTGTATTTCAACTACAATACGCCAATACTTTCTTTTCAATTCATTCTAAAAGCCAGACTTTCTTAGTTGGAATTTCTAATGACTTGTGTGAGAGTGAGTGTGTGTCCATTCAGAACTGATGAATGACAGAGAGGTTCATCCCTAGTGCAGGGTCTCTAAGCAGCGGTGTGGGCAGGCACATCTTAGTGACAGTCTATGCTCTGGGGCAGGGATTATGGTCCATTGGGTGGGAGTGAGACTGGCTCTTTCTCCCAGTGACAGAGGTGACAGGTCGTCAGCACACAGGACAGGGGGACAGTTAGGGACATCTGCATTCATTCAGGACAACGGCTTATCCACACACAAAAAACACTTCTTCTCCGCCCCCCTGGCCCAACCTGCCTAAAACACTCCCTGGTTCTGTCTGTGGTCTTGACATGGCTTCTGAGGGAGCTGAATGACAAAAAGCAGCAGAGGGGCTCCCCCTGGCCTCTCACTGTGCCCCAGGCTGGACTGCTCCAAGGCTCTCAGGCTGTAAGGCTCAGGAGACAGGCAGGCAGGCAGGCCCAGGAAAGGCCCAGCCCAGGGACCTAATCCTCCACTCCTATTCACCAGCACTGCTAATCTCCTCCACATCCCCCCGTCCCACCACCATCAGCCCCCCCACTCAAAAGGTGCACAAAGGCTCTGAGCGCGCCTTCCCCGCCTACACCCCACCTCCCCACCCACCCGCCCTGCCCAGCGTTCCTACAGCGGGAGGTGCTCGGCTTTCTCCAGCTCTAAAACCCGGACCCATAATCCCGTGGTGCAGTGACTGTGGGTGAGCCCAGTGAAATGATGTGGGCTCATTGAGTGGAGGATAACTCTCTGGGTCTCTCTCTCTCATTGTTGGTGGTGGTGTGAGGAGGACAGACACAAACGGTGTTTGAATTTCAATGTGCATCATGACTCAGGGAAGGACAGCAGAATATGGACTGGTGAGCTGAGCATCCAGACGTAAAGTATACTTTTCACAACCACAACTAAAAAAATACATTCAAGTTCTCTGAGTAAAAAGCAATACATCCCATCCTCTCATTCTCTCGAAACAATAGTCTACATCATATCTTTTTATTATAAATATATTTATCACTATGTATATGTATAGTATATGTTTTTATTAGTTTTTAGTACTTTAATCCAGACAAGCAAAAACCCTTGAAACCCTTCTTGTATAAAATGTGATTAAACAAACAAATACATTTGAATTAATGTAATAGCAAACAAAAGTAAGATGCCACTCTCAGTGAGATTGATCATGTTGGGGTTAGTTTCAGCAGTGGTGTGACTGCCGGTGCTGCTATTCCCGAGGCCTCCTGTACTGAGGATACATTCTGAGGCTCGTCCTGTCAGATCACTGGTGAACACAGGAGAGGAAAAGACTAATAATACCTACCCTCCCTCTGCCCTCACCCATGCTCCTGCACTTTGACAAATAGCAGTTCTCGTCTGAGCAGGACTTTCAGTGGACTTTTGTAAAATCTCATTCAGGAGGGAGAGCCAATCGAAGCTGTCTGCTGACTCTAATGAAGACTGCCAGGCCAAATAAACACTTAATATACCAGCAATCCTCTTCTCTTTCTCCCCTTCTCTCCACCTCTCATTCTCTCCATTTACACTTAACCCATAACTTAACTTTTCTATACGTTTTTTTCTTCCTCTTTTATCACATTTAAGAAAATATCCAAAATAACCATTTATCAAAACCACACCTTCCCTTACCTACAACATTAAACAAGTGTGAGACAAGCACAGGATGTTTATGATGTACTACTAAACATGTTAGCACCTGTGGACAAGTGGTCTCTCTCTCACACACACACACACACACACACACACACACACACATGACGCTCTGTTGGCTGGCATGGTGTCTCTCTGGGGTCACCATGTGAGAAGCAGGTGGACCTCCAGCCCTGACAAAACACGTTGCTCACCTTTATTTACTGAAGCTATCTTTCCCATATGTCACCATTCCTGTATTAATAAAGCATCTCTGCCATAACTCACTATTCCCTTTATGAACAAAGCCCCAAATTTATGGTGATGGCATGGAGCAGTGGCCTCCCTAGTGACAAACTTCCCTCAGTCTGTCACCAGTGCGGGCGCCTAAAGCCCTTCATCACACGCTCCAGATGGGCCGCACTTTATCGCTCCCTGGTCGGTGACATCACCCTAGCACACACACAGAATTGATGATGAAAGCAAACAGATCTATCTTAACTCACATTTACCAAATCAATTTTATTTTTACAGACCCTTGCTTATTGGCATATTGACTGTATGTGGGGGCTGCGAGGGGCGGAGGGAGACAGGGGGTAGGAGGGTGGGGGGCTTAATGGCGTTTACCATATTTAATACAGGGATGTCATCACTGAATATCCGTTCTGAATAATGTGGCATTTCATCATAAATTCTTTACAACTTATTTACTTAATGGAAAGAGTTATGGCCCCCTGTCAGGGTAGTAATTAAACATAATGATACAGTGCTGCCTTGCCGGGATCCCATCTTTCCCCCAGAATCTCCCACTCTCGGCTCCTCAGCTTTTTAAATACATATTATTCAAGCCTCCCATAAATTACCACCGGATTAAAATTCATGAAACCTTTTTCCTTTATTTCCTTCCATGGGAAAAAAAACCCGGAGCTTGTTCAACTGGCCATAAATCTCTCTGGGAGAGACAGAGAGTTTTTCAATCATATTAAAACCCAATGTTAGCTAAATGTAAAAAAAAAAAGACAGAAAAAAGAGCAGATTTAATTTTGCTATTAGAGCAATTGATGTGCTGAGTCTCATAGAGCAGTAGATAATAATAAACTAAAAGTTGCTTCTTCAAGAAAGAAATTGTCCACAGCAAAGCAATTTATTCTAGTCAAATTTGAGGCAAGACCACTGACTAAGACCTGATGCTCTATGAAGCGAGCAAACTATTTATATGGACCAAATCTGATATTCTATGGACACATTCAGAGTCAGTAAACATAAAAATTGTCTCAGGGTAGAGATTTCTATAGGTATGATGGAGTACAAGTATTTGTCCTTACTTCATTATATTGTAATCAGTAACGTGTGGTATCGTTGGTATGCTTGGTTATGATCAGCAAAAGGACAAAGACTTTGTTGTGTTTTGCAGGTCTAAATCTCTCAATCAAAATTAGAGAGGATCTGTTTAGAGGAACTCAATTAGTCTGATGCCCCCTGTCCCCCCTCCCCCTCTAGCTCAGTAAAATGGGCCTGAGCTGACAGACAGAGCCCACACCTTAACTCTGACCTTGTCCTGTGGCCCTTCGATTTTGTGTGTTGCATGACCAATATGTGATTGGCCAATGCCCATTGTAGGTCTTTAACTGGGATAAAGGCAGGATTTATGGCTGTTCATTTTAATTGAGTTAAGAGCATAGACCACATAGGGGTTCAGTGAGATGTCTTACCCATTGACAGAGCTGAGGTCAGATTACATCACTGGGTAACAAACAGAAACCTGAACACTTCAATCACCGGGCCAAAACTGAACATGACGCCATTGGGGCAGAAACTGAGTAAACACAATAACTAGGACAACCCTATCTCCCTCGCCCTCTCTCACTAATGGAGGAACGAGCTCTCCTGTTCAGACAGTGTGTATTCTTACCTCCCAGCCTTGGGTGGGGTCCCTGAGGAATTGCTTCTGCTCACCCACGTACGGTCCAAAGCGCTCTCCAACATTCACCATCCTCTGGGCCCAGATACCCAGGCCCCCGCCTGGCACATCTGACTCACGCAGCTCGAAGTCAGGGGGAATGGGCAGGTCATCCTGGGTGATGTAGATGGCTGAATGAAAGGGGGAGGGGTCCAGAGGAGAGGGGTCATTGCCGGACAGGCTGGGAGAGGGAGCATCCTCTGCTGGGACTGATGGGGGTGTAGGGTCTCCATCCAACACACACACATCCTTCAGGACATCAGAGGGATAGAGGGCAAACTCATCACTATCACCTGAGGGAGAGAGAGAGAGAGAGAGAGAGAGAGAGAATGTGAGGGTAAGGCCCATGCATTTCTGCACTGTACAGTTGCAGGGTGTAGCAACATAGTCCTTTCAAAACACAGGGATCAAAAGCTACCTGATAATCCTGCAATCTGAGAAAATTCTGTTCAATCAATTCAGGGCTGTGCCAGAACCTATGGCTGTCTCTCTAGCCCAGAGTAAAACATAGTCCACCCACACCTACCATACTAAGGTCCTCTTGAAGGACCATGTCTACTTCTTCCATTGAACATATAGGAAAACATACAAGGTCCAAATACTAATATTTGACCAGTGCAGCAGTTCAAATAAAAATGAGAGGGAGGAAAGTGGTGCAGGGCTGTAATAACAGGCTTAAGTATCCGATGACAAGGATTTAATTCTGGTTTGATTGTGCCCAGTAACAGAGAGAGAGAGAATGAGTGTGTGAGAAAGAGAGAGCGCGAGAGAGAGAGAGCGAGAGAGAGCGCGAGAGAGAGAGAGCGAGAGAGAGCGAGAGAGAGAGAGAGAGAGAGAAAAGAGACTGGTTCTGATTGTTTGGCTTCCAGTCTGGTTGGTGCTGGGCAGGTCGACAGGGTCCACTCCGCATTGTGCTGCACTAACTGTTTTATATTTCCCTTTCCTGACTTCCATCTCCGTTCTGTGGTGTGAAAACAGAGGGAGCGGCGGCTGGAGAGGTTAATTATGAGTACAGTGAGAGAGGACACCACAGTCTGACCCCTGCTTCAGAAGGGACAGCAAGTGGCTGATAGGCCCAGTGGTGGAGGAGTGGTCGGCTTCATTACACCAATGCAACCTACAGATGACAGCTCTGTCTGCTGGTCTATTAATGTCTCTTCAACATCACTGAGCCGACACAGGTCCAGCACTGAGGCCGCAAGACTGGGCCTCCTGCTGCTGCCCAGGGAGGACAGAGAGACAGGAAATGATCCACAGGAAGCAGCCGCTCCCCCCCGTGCATCTGTGGCAGGCTGTGGCTAACACGGCCTGACAGGCCAGGAGGGGAGGGGGGGTGCTAATGAGGCTCTGCTGCACATCCCTGTGCCACGGAACATTCCTGCACGGCTGTGTGACACTGCACCGCTGCGCTGTCAGCCTGGCCCTTTGATCCGTGCACACATACACACACACACACACACACACACACACACACACACACACACACACACACACACACACACACACACACACACACACACACACACACACCCCTCCACCTGCCTCAGCCTGTTTTCTGCCCCTCCCATATGTTGCCCAGGCTCCCAGTAGGCCAGTGGATAAAGGATGTGATGATATGCAAATTATATCCCAAAATGTTCTCCTTAGACATGTTTATATTTGATCAAATCTAAAGGTGCCAAAGAGAGTCATATACTAATGTCTAAAATGGTCAGTAATTGATGTTATCATAAAGAACCAACCACAACTTAAAAAAAGACCCCAGGAAGTGAGCAGCATGTACAGATGAGCAGTAGATTAGAGATGTCAAAAGAGTGAATTTCGCACAAACAGACAGTGAGTCAGACAGACAGACAGACAGACAGACAGACAGACAGACAGACAGACAGACAGACAGACAGACAGACTGAGGATGATTAGAGTCAGTGAAGTGGGACTTTTACTGCTGCTCCTTCTGGACGCAGCTCTCCTGAGGAAAATACCTTATACTTCATCACACTTACGAATATCAGTGATGATTACAGGGCTGAATCCTGGAAAAATTACCATCTCACAGACCAGGTCAGGTTTCAACTGACGGTTTGTGTGGAAATGCAAGTCTCACAGAAATTCTTTGTGCCCTCTGGAGGAAGTGCAGAACTTGAGTGAGAAACTGAGGGGAGAGGCCAAGGGCGCACACTGCAAGTGTACAGAGACATAATACCAAATGTAACATAGTTTTGGACACAAACTTCCTTTGAGATTCTTCCTGATGATCTGAAAAGGAGATTGGAAGTCTTCCACAACAGGTCTTTACTCCACCTAACTAACATCAAACCAGACGACTAAAGCACTTTCTACTGCCTGCTTTTTGAAGGAGATTGATGTCACAGCTACCAGAAAAGACAACTGGTCGTTGAGCCAAAGTATTACCACCTAAAGCCATACTAAACAGTGATCCTTTCCTGTGTATGAAAACATGTGCAAGTACTCTGGCATACTCTACTTGGCGCAGTGAAGCAGTAGCGGATCTATGGGCTGTGGGGTCGAAAAAGCCAACTACTCCATCTCCCCCAGCGTGGCAGGCCCATTGGTCCATTCCTCCTTTCGCACAACCCTGCCCCCCCCCTCTCCCACACACACACACACACACACACACACACACACACACACACACACACACACACCTCACACACTCTGACACACCCACCAACGAGATGCAAAAGCAGTTGAGTTCACAGAAGTCCGATTTAGTTGATGTTCTTCAAAACTGCAACCAACATGGACAAACAACAACAAAGGTGGAAAAAACACAAAGGTGGTGCTGAATATTCAAGGGACAAGAAAGTAAAGGCCCTTGAGTCTGATGCAACAAAATGGAGGAAATTGACCGACTTATTTGGTAGTAGTAGTGCCAGTGCCAGTAGTGCTAGTTGAAATGATCACAATGATGCTAATGTCAACGTGCAGCAGCAGCAGCATGTAGCGGTAGCTGAGGCCAAGGGTCAGAGAGAAGACTTAGAAGCCCAGCCCCAGCACAAGCAAGGTCAGAGCTGAAGCAGAGGCCCATCAGGAGGGACAGATAGACTTCGTTCAAAGTTTTGATGTCTTCAATATTAATCTACAATGTATAAAATAATAAAAAATAAAGAAAAAACATTGAATGAGAAGGTGTGTCCAAACTTTTGACTGGTACTGTATATTAAAGTATATGAAATAGTATATTCTATGTGAAAGTATATGAAACAGTATAGTCTATGTACTTTAAAGTATATGAAATAGTATATTCTATGTATATGAAAGTATATTAAATAGTACAGTCTAGTGTTTACCTTTCTCCAGTCCCATTTGATTTGTTGTAAAATAAGTGGTAGGGCTGCTGTGTTTTGTATTTTGTGCTTATATTTGGCCCCCCCCCCAGACAACACACACGCACTGCACACACCCCCCTCCGAGACAACACACGTGCACACCCAAGGGAGAACAGAGCTCTGGGCCCTGGGCACAGGGTCAGCCATATTCGGCGCCCCTGGAGCAGTTAGGGGTTAAGTGCCTTGCTCAAGGGCACAACGGCAGTGATAGGCACCTTAGATATGATGCCAGTAACCTTCCAGTTACTAACTCACATCCGGCTCCCTCCTGGAGTGGGGATCAAACCAGCGACCTGTCGATTGCTGGCCGGCCTCTCTAACCTCTAGGCTAATCTCAAAGCTACCTGCCGCCCCAAAAGTACAGATACAGATGTGGTGATAGACAGAGTTGCAGAGAAGAGTGAGCTGCTGCGATACTGCTGGTACTCACACTAGTAGTTGGCCTCTATGTGATGGTATTCTTTAGCAGCGCTTTGATTACTATTGATTCACATAGTATTGGACTCATGATCTCACAGTCATGTTTGTTTTCACTGATCTAGATCCCATCAATGTGATGTTCACACAGGGTGACAATACAACTTCAGCCTGTGCTTCAAACATTCTACATAGTTCTACATAGTCCAGCGGTAACGTCGTAGAGGTCTGGAGCAGGATGTTCTGATTTTGGAATTTTGTTCTAATCTCTGTTCTAATCACTGAAGGCCAGTGGAAGAGACCAGCTAAGCCTCAGGACCACATCTGAGTTGTCTAGACATTCAACCACAGTAGAGGTGAAGCCCTTTATGAGGAACTGACCATAGCAGAAACCTGCGTCTGACTGTCAAATATAGCTGGAAAAAGTATTTTCAGTAACACTTTACATTAGGGTTGCCTTTATAAAGGGTTTATACTTATAAACTTGACTGTAACTTCATTTA
>NC_139653.1:27234312-27421812 GCF_951799395.1 Argentina silus
CACACACACACACAAGGCATCCCCTGTGCCAGCCACCAATGAGCTCCGCTATGCTTTACACCTGGGGGAAGATGGGAAATGTGCTCCTCACCATTGTGCTCAGTGTCTCAGGCCTGCTTCTCTCTCCTAATTAAAACAAACAGGGGCTTTAAACAGAGCCACATGGGCCTCTTTAATGACTGACATTTTGTTTTAAAAACGATCTGTAATGACCTGGTTTGAATTTAAATACTTGGTGTTTATTTCACAATAAACTGCCAATATTCTCCAATCCAAAGTTCTGGATTGATTTGCAGCAGCTGACTTTTTTCTTTCTTTTTTTCACCTATGTCAACCCTAGAATTAACAGCAAAACATGTGAATGTAAAAGGGACTAGGTTTTTGTCCATATTGCGCAAGTGATGGTGTGCATGGATTAACTCCTCTTGGTCTGCTTTTTCTCTGCATAGAACACAACAATGTGATCACATAAAATGTTTTTTGTTTTTTTTAGCAGAACATGACAAAAGTGGAGCTAGAGACAATTATTGGGGGTTATCAAATATTTTTTTTTTTTTTTATTATTATTTCTGCTAACTGCCAACAGTCCTAATAGCTAGCGTGCCATTAAATGTAAACTTAAAAAGTATTATATTTCTTATATTATACTTATTATGTATACTTCTTGAATAACAAATTATTTCACAGAGGATCCGATACCTATAGTATAAAATATAATGTGTTCATAGTACATTAATTTAATTTCTATACTCAAACTGGACACATTTGTGTAAATTACCAAAAGATTGAATAATATGAAATCGTTACAATGAACAAGATTAGTAATTTGAACCCCACAACAGCATAGTCTCATTGTACATTGGTAAACTGAAATCAAGAGATAGAGATTATTCAGTAAATGCCATGTTGGGAAATACAATAATTAATAAGTACAACAAGATTACACTTTTTTGAACATGTTAATACATTGACAACTCAGAATGGAGAGTGTCCCTCAAAGACTAACAGCAATAACTAATCTCTTTAATTCAACCTGCTACATGCATTCAGTGAGAAAACAAAATCAATCAAGGTCTACATTTTTTCATATTGATGGAATGTATGGGGGGGGAAATGCTAACTCTAAACTTCCAACAATAGCGTGTACATAGATGAAATCAATACTAATTAAAACTGAACAAGTGTTCTGCTTTATTTGCTCAAAGAGTGCATTGGTCATTAAATACATTTTCATCACTTAATAGTTAAAGGTTTTAAATGAAGTCAATGGGTTCTGCCTCCTTTGGGATAGCACTCAATGCCTCCATACTCATGTAGCAAATTTAACCATCCATGCTTGCAATCAAAAGGCAACCAAATTAAGTATCAAACACTTTAATGTTATGTGTCAGTCTCCAAAACAATCTGTATTAGAAGCACTTAATTAAACTTAAATTCAAATGTACTAATCAGTTTGCGGCAGAGTGGGCACTTGTTTTTCTCACATGAAACGCCACGGCTGGCTAGCCTAGCTCACTCTGCCGCTCATTAACATGAAGGTGTGATTTGCATTTCCTGATAGACTATTCCAGTTTTAATATCCCTCTTTCTGCTCTCACATCAATCACGGGAGGGAGGCCACCACAGGCCGCCATTAACCCTCCAAATCTGCCACAAAACAAATATTACAAGGGTTCACTAATTTAAGATCAAAAAGCCACTTGTCCATTATATAATTGAAATGAAGGCGGAGTGTTGCACTTCTAAAGAGCTTGATAATTACCAGCTGTTAATTGCGCACTTGTGGTGTCTCACTTTTAATTAAAAAGAGCAGCTCGTCGCTGGACGATAAGCAACGGTGGAGAGCGACCAGTTTAATCAACAAAGCAGAAGAATTTGTTTCTGCAGTGGCCAGCAGCGGCTGCAGAAATCTTCAAATAACCCAGGGAGATTAAAACCTGTCCATTAGGAGCAGTCAGGTTTTATTTGGGGCGGCGGGAGCGAGGCGCATTTGAAGTGGTCCCGCTGCAGAGTCCCGGCACAGCGCGGCTGGGGGTGCGGTTCTAATCAGCCTGCTGCCGGCCCTGAGCGCTCAAGTGGAGGAATTGGACCCCGCTGGTGTGTGGGGGTGGGGGGAGTTGGAGGGTAGAGCCCCCCTTTATCACTCTCCCTTTTCTTCTCTCTCTCTCACTTTCTCTCTTTCTGTCTCTGCCTTTCACTCTCTTACTTTCTCGCTATTGTGATGACCCAAAAGGTTTTAAACACCTTACATCCTTTAAACATAGATTTACCTGAAGAGTATCTCTTTTACTTAACTTAAACCATACAAGTCTACAGAACTGTGAGAGTGAATGTTATCTGTACAGACTATCTGAGCCCCTTTAGATGGCAGAAACAACTTAATGTCTCTATGTGAAGAGCATTAACCTCTTTTTATATCCAATTGAACTACGGTGACCAAGAACATGAGGAAAACATAACTTTTGCACTTATTAGAAACAAAATGTGACTATAACTCTCTCAGTGTTTATATGAAGGAGACAGTTGCCTATGTCAGCAGCACTTGGCCCCTTTCAGTCCCCCATGGCTCCCATACACCAGTCACTGTACAGGCCCAGTGGTGTGTGTGATAACTCTGTCCCCCCTCTCTGACCTCTCTGCTCCTTGGCTGATAAAACCGTCTGCCAGGAAGTGCCCTTCTCTACGCTTCCTCCCTCTCATGCTCAATCAACACCTGTCTCAGTGGTGATCACTATGGCGATGTCCCTGCGCTGGTGGGTGCGGTACAGTGCGGCACACGGTTTGGGCTCGGACTCTCTCAGGGTTTATCTAAGGAAACAGTCGCTGGGTCGAGGATGGTCTGGCCACACTGACAGATTAGTCCAGCCGAGGCCCACTTCCTGCCTACTGAGGAAACTAATTAGGAGGAAGGCCCCGTTACCACAATAAGAGCTGACAGCTGAGTGCACTTAAACTAAGTTCACACACTGTGCTGGACAGCCACGCCGAACTCAACAATACTTAGCTTCATCACATTACGAGCACTGTCTGAAATTGCAACGTTAACCTGTACGCACTTTTCAGGGTAGAGAGGGAGGGAGCCTGTGCCGTCTTAGTAATCACAGTGCAGCAGCAGAGCATCTTGCTTCTAAGCAACTCTTGAGCTGAGCAGTTCAGTGTAAAAGGATCCATGAGGATAAAAATGTGAAATTCATCTTAGGTAATCAAATTGGGTGTCAAATGAAAGCTAAGAGTCTATATTTTGGGGAAATTAAGTCAGAAATACATTTCTCTTCCATCATAACAATAGGAATAAGCAAAGGCTTTGACTTATCAAACATATGGAAAAGCGTCTAAGAAGAAAATCTACCAGAACAAAAGTACCTTTAAAGGTGTTGAGAAAAACATCAAACCCTGGTCAACTAATTTCAACACTTATTTTGTTTTTAGGAAATGGTTTGACTTCTGTAATATTAAGAATCATTGCCCAGTTTCCGGGTCATAAGTGTAAGATATTCCAAATCAGTAGCAGAATGCCCAAATCAAATCGGCAAACGGAATTACTGAACTTGAATCGGCTATATTCACTTTATGAAGGATTATTTGGCTGTCCCTGTAAGAGAACCCTTTAAAATACCCTTTTCACAGAGTAAAATACCCTTTTTCTACATGGAACCCAAAAGGGTTCTACATGGAACTTAAAAGGGTTCCAAAAGGAATCTTCCACAGGGACAGCCAAAAAACTGTGGGAAATCATACAGTAGTAGTTACAAACCACTGCATCAACATTCTTACCAAACACTGCATCAACAGAACAGTGGGGAAAGCAAATATCACAAAAATGGAGTGCAAGTAACTTCCATTAAGCATTGAGTGCCCAGCGTACCTGTAAGGAATGGGACAGTGAAGCATTTTTCTTCCTTTGGCTCTACACTCCAAAAGTTGGATTTGAAATCAAACAATGAGGTTATGAGGTTAAAGTAGAGATTCTCAGCTTTTATTTGATGGTATTTGTGTACATATTGGTTTCACCATTCAGAAATTACAACACTTCTCAGACATAGTCACTCTATGTTAGGCCACCAACAGTGATGGGACATATTTATCAAATGTCCAAATTAACCACTGATGTTTAGTATTTAGTCAACAGTCTTTAACTGCTTGAAGTCTGCGACCCATTGACCCCACCAAATGCTGGGTATCTTCTCTGGTGATGCTCTGCCAGGCCTGTACTGCAGCCATCTTCAGTTGTTGTTGTTTGAGGACGTTTTGCCTTAAGTCTCCTCTTCAGCAAATGAAATGCATGTTCCAGTGGAAGCCATACATGCCGAAGCCATAACACCCCTCCACCATATTTCACAGATGAGGTGGTATGCTGAGGATATTGGCAGTTCCTTTTGTAGTCCACACTTTAATCTTGCCATCACTCTGGTCCATGTTAATCTTTGTCTCATCTGTCCACAAGACCTTTTTCAAGAACTCTGCAGGCTATTTTAGGTACTTTTTAGCAAACCATAACTTGGCCATCCTGTTTTTGTGGTGAACAAATGGTTTGGACCTTGCAGTGTAGCCTCTGTAGTTCTGCTGATGAAGTCCTCTACGGATGGTAGTCTCTGACACATTCACACTCCTAGAGTGTGCTCCTGATCTGTGGGACAGTTGTTTTGGGGTTTTTCTTCACTATGGTGAGCATTCTTCGGTCATCCACTGTGGAAGTCCTCCAAGAGCTCTCTTATGATTGCACAAATTATGTGACAGAACACACCAGAAATGTCTAGACAATTGTCACTTTTGGATACCCTGAAATAGGGGGACTATGCATAAATGTTTTAGTTTTTTCTGAATGGTAAAACCAATATATACACAAATACCATCAAATAAAAGCTCATAATCTCTACTTTAAGTTCATAATAGTTATATTTAAAATATACATAACGTTTGTCTTCCAAACTTTTGGAGAGTAAAGCCAAAAGAAGAAAAAAATACATCAGTGTCCCATTACTTAGCACACTTCTACAAAATCATTTATCTTCATCATGAAAGAGCGCACTGACACATACGGTGTGGTGTCCCTAAGACAGACAATTAGGATCCTTCCCATACCTGTTGCAGACAACAAAGAACATTTTCATTTTGCAGAGGCTTTCTCTGAGGCAAACTAGGAGCAGATTGGTTCTCGCTGTGTGTGTCTGTCGACACATGACATAGGCCTACTTGTGTTTACTTCTTTCCAAATCATTTTTTTTCTGCCAATAGTGTTGGCTATTTTCTTTTGGTATAAAGAAGAAAAAAGGCACTGAAAACCACAAATGTCAGTTTCAAAGGCAGATTTATGTATCTTGTGTATCTTGTTTTTTTAATTTCCCGTTTATGTTATGTTTAATATAAGTTGATAAAATAATACATTATGATCTTAACAAGAGTGCCTATTGTATATTTCCACCTTTGTTTCCCTATTTTAGCTACATCATCATGTACTGAATGACATTCAAATCTAGAAATCATGCATTTCTGTAGGGGACCTATCTGGTCATTCTGTTACCACTTCACGTACTGTAGCTCAACAAGCAAAATAGATGTTTTCAAACTTAACATATCATATGTGACATGTTCTATCATTTCCAGTCACATTTCGCTACCCCTGATTAGTATATAATGACAATTTTCAACAAAAACCCTATATATACATTTCATGATATTTTAATTTTGATAAGGTGAATAGTTCGACATGAGTTGCTAACTCCTTACAACTGCACCTACTGTGAATTGGCTAGCTAACTGGGTGTCTTGAATTACAGTTTAGTCAAGCTGACAAACTCATTAGCTGAACTGTTATCACAGCCAGCTAGCTAGCTATGTGATTTACTTAATGTCAGACAAAAAGTCTTAATTTGAGCCGCGAGTGAAACTGCAAGGCTCCGCTGAGCCGCAGGTGGAATGCGATAGCCATGGCTTAAGAGTAAACTTCAGATTTCTCCAAATTCTCAGTAATACACAAATGGCATGGTTAGAAAGTTGAGATTCTCAGCATTTCAACAGTCATCAAAACTCAAAAAAAAACTTTGGGAGTTGTTAGAAGTAGTCATTGTGCATAGAGTTGTATAGTTTGCTAAACTTTGCTATCAAGGGTTTTTGTTTGAAAGTTAAAAATCAAGTCCCATGGTCATTCTGTTACCGTGGAATTGCCCAGCTAATATTTTTTCTGTCAGATTTAAAATTCTGTCACAATATTAAAAAGAATTGCAAAACCTACAACTGAAAATCAACTATCAACTTGGAGGAAAAGGCCATATTTAGCGACCTTCAAATTAAAGGGACACTTCACAGATTTTCGACCTCAAAATCGTTGTCGAGGTCACCTTACAAAGACTTCCAAATGTGTTCTATAGATCAAAAGCTAGGTATTGCTAGTTTGAGGATTTCATCCATGATGTATTTGGAGTAATCACATGATTTTGAAAACTACAAGGAGATTTAGGGAGGAGTGAGCTTACCATTCCCGAATTAGCTACTGCCGAGTTTGTTTAAATCCATGAGCACCGTGCTAGCACATACATCTATCACTTGTGTTTACTAATGTGCATTTTAGGTTAGACATGCCACTGTGCCTGGCTGGGAACCGCAAAGCCCCATGGGCGTGTAGGATTTCATCATTCTGACATATTACTTCCTGGTCCGATAAAAGGCTTATTTGCGTGCACTTTTTAATATTTCCTGGCTATTTAGACACGGAAGACTTTGTTCACAGTTGCATGTGTGCTCCCATTTCTTCCATTGTAGACTGATGAGGGTATCGCTGGTGCTGATAAGTTTCTCAAAACTAAGTGAAATAAAATAAAAAACTTGGTGAAACCCTCCAATTCTCTCTCCTCTCTACTCTCTCTCTCTCTCTCTCTCTCTTTCTCCCTCTCTCTCTACCTCTCTCTCTCTCTCTCTCTCTCTCTCTTTCTCCCTCTCTCTCTACCTCTCTCTCTCTCTCTCTACCTCTCTACTCTCTCTCTCTCTCTCTCTCTCTCTCTCTTTCTCCCTCTCTCTCTACCTCTCTCTCTCTCTCTCTCTCTCTTTCTCCCTCTCTCTCTACCTCTCTCTCTCTCTCTCTACCTCTCTCTCTCTCTCTCTCTCTCTCTCTCTCTCTCTCTCTTTATCTCTCTATCTGCTCCCCCCCTGGTATCTTTCCTCTCTCACACACATATCCACACATGCAGAAACCTATTGTCTGCCTGTTCCCAGTGTTAATGACATCCTGTTTACAAACAGGCTGGATAGGGTTGTTGGGATCATGGTCACTCATACCCTTACACTCTATCTGTCTGGAAGAGGTATCCTCTCTTTCAATTCAAATGGGTTAGGGTTAGGGATTCTGCAGCAGTAAGTTATGTCACGACTATACACGCACACACACATGTACACACAGACACGCACACAACCATTATGATCGCAAAATCAATTCAAGTTGAACAAAGTTCAAGTACCCAGAGGGAACATTTACAGTACTGTTTTACAACACAGTATAAACTGAGCCATTTTTAAAAAAAAATGGTTTTGTCTTGCTGTGTTATTGGATTGTTTTACACTAGCTGGGATAGTTTTATTCAAGACGTTCTTTGTGTGTTGTGGGGAGGTGTGCAGTACTCAGAGTGTTGTGAGCGGCAGGGGCCCAGCAGTGTTTATTCATCACAAAGCTAATGTCTGCCCCACTGAGGGACAGCAGGGGGCTCAGGTAAGGGCTGCTGCTCTGCACGCTAGCCCAACCCACCAGGAAAAACTACCAGGACGAGGCCAGAGCAGGAGCAGTGTGTGTGTGTGTGTGTGTGTGTGTGTGTGTGTGTGTGTGTGTGTATCAGGTTGTTTCTGTGCATTAAGCAGTTTGAGTGTGGGCAGATGTGAGTGTGTATATGAATAACAGTATACTGTATGCATGTCGGATGTATAAGCCACATAGGAAGTCAAGGGTGGGCTCAGGAGAGCAGAATAGAGGTTGTACAGTATGTGGGCAAGCGTGTGTCTGTGTGTGAGACAGGGCAAATGTGTGCAGCTGGCGAAGCGGGTGTTTTCTGGGGGGCTCTCTGGCTGTGCCAGCGGGCGGGGCAGCAATGCTCGGGCGTCACAATGTGCCTGTCAGTCCACAGGACGTCCCAGAGGAGAGGGGTGAGGGCAACCCCCACCAACCCTGCCCATCCATCATCATGACACTGCAGCCATGGGAAACCCACTGGCCAGTCGCTCAGGGCTGGGGAGCTGGGGGGGGGGGGGGGGGGGGCGGGGGGGGGGCGGCGGGTAACTCGCCATCCATTAAAAACACATTGTTTTGTTTATTATAACTAGTTAATGAGGTTGAAATGAAACCTCATTTTGTTTCAAACACTTCCAGAGGGTTTAGAGGAACCCTGTTGCTGGATGTGGAGGAACACGTAGGGTGGGTTTTAATACATGTCTATAGGTTTTATGAGAGTGGAGTTGGGATGTTAGAAGTGAGATCCTTGGTTCTTGTAAAATGAATAGTTTTCCTGGCTTCCTCCACAAGCTGGCCACATACCCTCCTACTCCCTCCACTCTCGTCCTCCACCTCCACTCCATTTTATGCTGCCCTCTCACAGATGAAAGCAGCAGAAGTCAATTTGACTTAATGATGTATTGAAGCAACATTAGCGCTCAACAGACTAATCATAGTGCGTGATTCCAGTTGTGGGTCAGTGAGCTAAACATTGACTGTTGTTATGGAAGTTCTAAGTCTGTACTGTCTGAGTGTTAGCCTTTATTAGCAGTGGGTGGTGCTGGAGTGAGAGGCCCCCCCCCTGTCTGGAGGAGATACGGGAGAGCATCCACTCCCAGCTGACATGCCTGTCTTAATTGTTAGTATTAAATCACTCATGCTAACCCTAAAGATACTATCTGCAAAGTGTTAAGATACTTAGCTGAATTGAGTGTTCAAATGCAAAACAGACATACACCCACCCACCATATACTTCTCTCTCTCTCAGATACACACACACAAACAAACCTCTCTCACACACATGCACACACATATGCACGCACTCACACACACATGCACGCACACACACACACACACACACACACACACACACACACACACACACACACACACACACACACACACGCACACACACACACACAATGGATGCCTGTATCAGTCAGATCTGTAGTGGGCTGGACAGGCTAACAAGTCCATTTCCACAGGCCCAGTGTGATCAGGCTCCACCACACCTCAGCTCTCACCGACACGTCAGTCACCGGCACACAGCACCACCAGTTATACCACTCGCTGTTTTCTTTGGGAAGGAGGCTCTAAGCCAATTAAAATACACTTAGTGTGGCGTCCACGTTGTGTTTGGAAGATAATATGAGCGCCAATTCCAGTCAACACAATCCAAGCTACTCAGCATCATTGTCTCAAAATGCACAGCTTTATCGTACACACAAGATACTTATCTGCTCTATGCTACAGTACAATAACAAACCAGAACTAGATTTCTTTTCCCAGAAAGAGCAATATTATCTTTCCCATTATGGTTGATCAAATATTTAGTCAGTCTAAAAATATCTCATAACACATTATGTAATGTATAGCTATCATTTATATTCTTTCCTTTTTGAGTGGGTTTCTAATCTTCAAAAAAGTTTTCAATTTCTTCTGTATGTTTTGCAATACCAGCATGTCAAATGGGGATACAAATAAGATTATTCAACATTTGTAAATAATATAAAATGGGGCTGCACACGTGGACATAAAGATTTAAATACACATAGATAATACACGTGCACCCACACGCGCGCGCACACACACACACACACACACACACACACACACACACACACACACACACACACACACACACACACACACACAGGTAGCAGGCAAGAAAATACACACACGCTGGTATACTCACACATATGCACACACACACTCTCGCGCAGACACACACACATACACACACACACACACACACACACACACACACATACAGATGCAGGGTGAGGGTGCTGATATGAGCAGTGAGTGCTGAGCAGAGACAGGAGCACCATGTCTGTTCTGTGTGTTTAAAGTGTTTAAATGAGTGAAAAGTCTTATGGGTTCCAGATGGGGGCAGTTTGATCCAGATCATTCTGACAGGCGTGTCTTTGATGTGCTGTTGCCCATTACTTACATTACCAGGAGACAGGCATATTTCTCCCTAATCACTTCCAACACCACGGCCTGGCTGGACCCAAACTGCATCAGCAAAAAGGACCCATGCTAACACTGTGCTTGTGTGTGTGTGTGTGTGTGTGTGTGTGTGTGTGTGTGTGTGTGTGTTTGTGGTATGAGTGAGTACATAAAGTCACATTTCTAGATGCTCAGTGTCTGAATTAGCATTTCTTTGAATTTACTGTACTTCAAAAGATTACAGTCCTGCAAAAACTTTTAAGTCAGGAAATGAGGTGATGCATTTATGCTGAGTGAAGAAAACTTTTGGACATACTGTACATCTCCCCCAGGCTAAATATAGCACAGACAGACACACAGACAGACACACAGACAGACACACAGACAGACACACAGACAGACACACAGACAGACACACAGACAGACAGAGGGGAGTAGTTCCTCTGGTTCTTTGTCCGCCCACGCACCCCAGTAAGCCCAGTGGAACTCATTTTTCAAAGCCCTGCTGTGGATGAGGACTGGGGGAACAGGAGCACCACTTTGCTCCATTTTAATCGCTCTCTGACCCTAAGACCACCCTTCCACCGCCCCCTTCCCCTCCCCACCTCTCCTGGTTTTGGGGGGCGGTGAGGGTTGAGGAGTGGCGGGTGAATCAGTCTGAGGTCCCCTCTTTATCTCCTAAAGGCAGGGGAATGCAGAGGGGTGCTTTGGAATCCGCTGTTTTGTCTGCATCTTGGGGAGAGCTGGGTTGAGCCCACTCTGGACAGCACAGCGGAGTATTCAGAGTGGAGCTGAAGGGCCCTTCATGGGACAATGGAGCAGTCCGGGGACAAAATTAGTGCTTGATGAGGGAGCTGTGGAGAGGCGCAGGTGTCTGAGGTGAAAAACAGAGTCCCAGTCCTGCCCTACTTACCACCAGCGTCTCCTCTATCTCTCTCTGAGAAAACGAGAAAAAGGTTTCAAACAGGGCACAGAGCTCACCTCGCTGTGTCTAAAAATGCCCCAATGTCTGTGTAGATGTACTGTACATGGAACACTGGGTTCCTCATACCAGGGAGTAAGACAGGAAGTAACCTTTGACCCCATGGTTCACTCTACATTTCTTGTAATTGCACTTTATCATACTTTGTGCTTGAAAAAGAAAACAGCTAAATAAACCCTGTCAGGCCATGTCGTCCATCGTCTGTCAGATAAGATGAAAAAAATAACCATGTTCCATAAACACAAACATAAAGATCACAAATCAGAGTTTACGGTTACCACAACCATAAATTAGCCCTGGGGCCAATTTTAGCCTGTCCTACAGGGAGAGGACAGTGCAAGAGAAGACAGGCCTTTCTTTAAAATCCCATCAGAGCTGTCACTGTGAACTCAGTACTGCCGAGCAAGGCATTAACAGCAAAAAAAGAAGAAAATGTGACCACTGAAATACTTGCAGGGTTGTGTGACCAAGCTGAGATGGGGAGAAACGAAGGACAGAGAAAACAACAAGGCATGGCCCCCTGGTGGAAAGGTTTCAAACAAAAGTCTGTTTTTCACTCAGAGAAAAAAGTGCTACAAAACTAATCAAACATGAAAAAAACCTCTCATAAAACAAAGTTCTTTGTGTGAGTGGGTCCAACTGTAAGAGCGTGTTTACTCATTATTCTCTCAACACAATGAGAAGCAGTTGCTGTTGTGCAGCACAGCTCAATGTTTGTGAGTAAGACACTAACATAAAGACTAATACAGAAGGGAGAGAATTTCTCTTCTTCTGTGCTGATAAAGCACTGCTCTTTTCTCCCTGCATTGTGCTAAACTTAGGTTGCTCTGACATTCTGTATTTCATAGTGGAGAGCAAATTAATCCTTCAATTCAAGACATCTATTCTTTAACACCTTCCCTTTGTTTTGCATGGCCAAAGGCCTCTGGGAAGACATTACCTTTATACATGAGGTACTGCAAAATAAAATAACAAATCGACAATCGCCTGGCACATAGCTCCCAGGAGCCTGCTGCGTGAATTACGCCCCTCTCACGCTCCACAGCTGAACAGGCCTCCGGAATTTCACCACCAGATTTATCTTATTTTCCCAACTTATTTTCATATCTATTTCCTTTTCTTTGTGAATTAGGTAGTAAATAAAGGCGTAAGGGCTGGTGCATAGTGAAATCAGATGGAATTGCCACATTAAAGAAGGCAGGCGAGGTGCAGCCAGAGCCATCCTCCTGGATTTGGGCAAATTCAGCTGATGCAAAACAAGGAATTAATTTGAGGGGAGAGGCCTGCGTGCTGGGCTCGGCGCTCTGACAAAGATGAATGGCATCATTCCAAGCGAATGGTAATTTCACTTTTTGTGACAGTGCTTTAGAGCAAAAGCGACTCAGGCCACACAAAGCATTTGCAATCCCATTGAGGGCCCTCGGTACCTGCATATCAGATACTGCACATTGTTTACCAATCATCTGATATTGATTGGTTTCAGACTAAAGTTTGAAGATGAATTCGAGAGGGAGAAGGTTAAGTCCTAACCTTGAAAGATTTAGTGTCTATTCAGCCTGCGTGTAGGACTCTCCTTGGTTCACTCTGAGAATAGAGAACTTTTAAATTCAATAGGGGGTGGGAGACACAAAACGTGTCACATTCACCAAGTGAATCCACTGGAAGAAACGCAGAAGAACACCCAAAAAGCATAATCTTTCTCCCCAGTTGATAGAAATGGTAATTGCATGTGTGGGATAATACTTTGAAGCCAAGGCCGTGGTCGGACAGACCGCCTATTTAGGTTAAAAAAGGGGCAACAAAACAGCTCCTTCTTAACGCTTTTGTTTGCCTCTCCAGTCTTTTAAATGTTTACTGAAAAAGAACCTTCAAATCCACTCTCTGTCTCCTGCACAATGTGGCACATATCGCTCTTTGGACCATGGACACATTGTATTATGCGAATTCCCAGGACTGATTTTCATCTTCTTGTAAATAAAGAATGACAAATGAATTTGAATTTGTGTATGATTTTCTTTGATAAATGAAACAATTATTAGAGGCTAAGGTTATTATTCAACAGGTCTCAGAGATTCTTGAGTCTAGTGGAATCAAATAAATCTGTAGAAACATAAAGCCAAATGAATATCATAATTGTTATGCAGCCTTATTGATTGATGGAACTATTTTGAGCTATTTTTCTTTTTCAATGTCCACAGACACATAATCCGACAGGATGTCAGTATCTTCAATTTGAGATGCTACTCTCTGAAACAGATGTTCCAACATTTCATCATCTATGTTTGGACAAAGCTAGCAGCATTGTGGTAACAGGCCCGCTTCCTTCAGCTCTCCTACATGCACTAGGAGCCAGCAGGGGGTTGGAGGTCCAAATGGACCAGTGGGCAGCCCCTCACAGCTGGGCCATACCACTTAATGGCCCCCCTTCCAGCCCGGCCTTACTCTGAGGCCCTCAAGCCCACTCGACCTCCCGACACAGCTCAGCAGAGATGCAGGCAGCGTTAACCTTACAAGATGCCGGGGTCAGAGGTCAGAGGAGAGGAGTGGCTGCATGGCCAGCAGTCCCACAGAGAGATGAGAGTAAAACACCATCAAAGTCATTTGATGGAGAATCACTTAATCAAGTTAGCTACCTCTCTCTCCGGGCACAATGATGGAGGTAGTGCACCATGACACTGGGCTATGTGAATATCTCCAAGTTCATGTATTTGGATAATCTGTTAAAGAGATAGTATTTGGATAGGTAATCTGTTAAAGAGATGGTATTTGGATAGGTAATCTGTTAAAGAGATAGTTGGAACTGAGAATAGAGTCAAGTGATAATCTAGTTCTTTGTCTAATGAGGAGACAGTGGCTCTGGCATGTTGATGTGCTTCTGTGCCCTAACAGAGTAGAGAGGAAGCAGACAGGGCCAGAGAGGGCCGATGAGGATGCAGGTGTGTCCGCATTGACACAGAGACGGACATGCAGGGGTGTAAAGGGCAGACAGGGCAGGGTAGCAGGGCCAGAGGGCTGATAACTACCCCAGTCAGGGGGCTGATAACTACTCCTGCCAGGGGAATGAGCGTGTGCTATCTCTCATCACTGGGAGACAGTGATAGCAGTATAGCAACCTGACCCAGTAATCCTGGTCAGTGCCACAGTACCCAGCACTCATACATATACTTACACACACGCAGGCCCTATCCCATGCATTTGCTCACTCTCATCAACATGCTCAGACTAGGAAGTACATACACATACAAGTATGCAAATACATACATAGCATATACTGTACAAAGGCATGCATATAACACAGATATACAGTAGACAATTACACACAGACACAGACACAGACACACGCACGCACACACACACACACACACACACACACACACACACACACACACACACACACACACACACACACACACACACACACACACACACACACACACACAGTCTATAGGCTAATATAGCCCAGCATACACACAGGCCCCAGGGCTTAACCCTCTCAGCCTGCTTGGCCCTCAGCTCCTGAATGCCAGCAGCACTTAAACTTTCCCCTTTTCAAATAGGGGAGCACAAAGAGAGGAACACATCAGTGGGCTGCCGATCATCCCCACACAGACGACTGAGCGCGGACAACAGGCAGGTCCCCTGCGCACGTCCACGCACAACGTCCCCATGTCCCCCAAGTCCCTCATGCTCACACTGGGACCCGCCCAGACGCCTAGCACTAGACCTACCTCTTATGCAAGACTAGATAAATGACAATTCTTTCGAGAGGGGCGTTAAAGGAGCGAGGGGAGCGAGGGGGTCTGTGCTGCAGCTGTCCCACCGGCCATGCCCCTCAGCAGCAGGTTTCTCCCTTCAGAAAAAACACGCTTCATTACGTCCTCTCTCCCAGGAGCAGCCAGGGGCCTTTCAGCACAGATAAGCCTCTTAGACATGAAGTAGCGCTCAGTACAGAGTTTGAGTGACAGCAGGAAGGTTTAGCCATTCAGCAGACAATGCTGCATTCTCTGGCTTTAATCTAGGAGGCGGACAATGATCTGTTTTTTAGGCCTCATCTCCTCTCTTTTCCCACAGCAGTAAGTGACTGGCGGGAGGAAGAGAAACAGGGCGAGGGCCGGCGAGGGCCAGCGAGAGCGGCGCTATCTCCCAAGGCCTCATGTTTCCTTGACGGTCTGGATTGAGGTAGCAGGGGAGGGGCACTGGAGCACAGGGGGTGATGTGTGTGTGTGTTAGGGGTGGAACTGCAGGCAAAGCGCATCAATCACAGACATACAATCGGCCTGTGATGGTTCAGTAGAGCTGTGTGGTAGACAGGCAGGTGAGAGGCCTGGTGACGTGACTCGTGTACAGAGAAATACACTCTTATCTCCCCGATCTGATGACACACAAGTCAGCGTGTCAGCATGTCAGCTGCCACTGTATGTCTCACTTCTATTTATAACATGCCTGTCTCTCTCATACATGAGAAGCACCTGGGAAAAGACAGGACACTCTGCCTCAAAGAAAAGACAGGACACTCTGCCTCAAAGAAAAGACAGGACACTCTGCCTCAAAGAAAAGACAGGACACTCTGCCTCAAAGAAAAGACAGTTCACTCTGCCTCAAAGAAAAGACAGGACACTCTGCCTCAAAGAAAAGACAGGACACTCTGCCTCAAAGAAAAGACAGGACACTCTGCCTCAAAGAAAAGACAGGACACTCTGCCTCAAAGAAAAGACAGGACACTCTGCCATAAACACTGCCTCAAAGAAAAGACAGGACACTCTGCCTCAAAGAAAAGACAGGACACTCTGCCATAAACACTGCCTCAAAGAAAAGACAGGACACTCTGCCTCAAAGAAAAGACAGGACACTCTGCCATAAACACTGCCTCAAAGAAAAGACAGGACACTCTGCCTCAAAGAAAAGACAGGACACTCTGCCATAAACACTGCCTCAAAGAAAAGACAGGACACTCTGCCTCAAAGAAAAGACAGGACACTCTGCCATAAACACTGCCTCAAAGAAAAGACAGGACACTCTGCCTCAAAGAAAAGTTAGGATGTCAAGGGTTGACTGATTGCTCATATCCTTAATGAAAAAGAGACATGAGAGATTCACTTGCCTGACTTCCCACGACTAACACTGTGTAAACGTGACAACCACCTCTGTAGATTATTTTTGAACTACCTCTCACTTCAGGCTGGTTTGTTTTGCTCTGTGGAGTTTATAAACCTTCACACCTCTTTTACAATAAACAGCAGCAGCTCCACACTGATCCATGGGTGAGAGAGGCTGGGCTGAAGCTATTCACAGAGAGCCATTAGTAAATGGGAGTCTGACTACTGCCTTGGCACATGGAAACATGTACCTCAATATAAATTACTGTAAAAACCCTCAATGTGTGACTAAAGTGTCAATCATAGCAATCACCAGGCTACTTATTACTCTAATTGCCTAATTACTAAGGTTTAGCCATGTGTATGGTTACTGTTATACCAAATATCTATAGTGACACTAGTAATTCTAGCTCCTAGAATCAGAGAGAGAGACCTGCTAACCATAGTTTTAGCTTTTCTGTTTCAGACATAGTGAGGCAGCACAGGCACTAAGGCCCTTTTACCTTCTATAACAACCTCCGTACTTCCCCGCCCTAATTCACACACACCAACACATCCGCAAGAGCTGTCCACCATTTCCCCAGCACCTTGCGCCCCACCCCTCCCCCTCCACATCCTTACATCCCTCACACTTCATCACAATTCCAGCACGTTAACTCCTAAGATCTCATATCCTCCTCCACGCACCTTAACCTCCACCTCTCCTGAGCGCCCCCAAAAAATCCCTTCACTCCCCTTCGCCAGCCCCCTGCACCAAACTCTACAAACTGTGTGATTCTACTCCTCCCTGCCCTTACTCCTACTGTTTATAGAGGTATGGACCGAGACATAAACACATGTTTGAATGTGAGGACAGACAGACAGACAGACAGACAGACAGACAGACAGACAGACAGACAGACAGACAGAGAGTGTGACATCGGGTGATGGCTCAGACAATGGCTTCCTTCACCACAGAGCTGACTGTTTATGTCCCCGTCAGTCTGGGGCACCCATGTCCCCCTGACTGCTTCCAGGCTGCACCCCCGCACTCCTACATGTCTTGACCTCCCAGATTGTCTTTGAACACTGAACGCTTGCTTTCTGTCACATGTCAGTGTATCGTAGCTCAGGAGAGTCCTTCTATGTATACGATGAACACGCAGAAATGAATGAATGGGCTTCTGTTGGGTGCTCTAATGACTTTATTTAAAGATGTTGTGCTTAACATCAGGAAACACCAGTCATGTACACAGCCAACAGGCTCTGTGGCTGCCCAATGAGGGCACTGCGAGCAACCTAGGTCATGTGAGCCCCATTCATCCCCATCTCCCCCATCTTGATCTGGTTTCCAGTTCTGGGGGAGTTAGGTAGGGTAGGGTGTGTGTGTGTGTGGGGGGGGGGGGGTCTCTCCCTGATACCACTGTATAAAACACACCAACGTTTTCACTAGAACTGGGTAATGAGGCCAACCTTCGACCCCTTGTTGATGAGTTCCATACCTTTTCAAGTGTGTGTGTGTGTGTGTGTGTGTGTGTGTGTGTGTGTGTGTGTGTGTGCCTGCAGCTGGCAGCTGACAGGGACATGACTAATGAAGTCTTGGGACAGAAAATATGGGAATTACACCAAAAAAAGAGACACTGTACAAATGAAAGAGAAGCACAAAATAATAGAGCAATTGAGAATGGGGGAGGAGAGAACATAGAAGAAGAAGGAGAAAAATGGAGAAACAAGGAATAGAATAGAGACATTAATCTAACGAGAGGGGCTGAAATAGAGACAGAAAGAGAGACAGCCAGCAGAGGGCTACAGATTCAGTAACAGTGGTGTGTGAGAACCTGGTTCTTAGAAAACACAGGCACACTTGGCTGTCTATAGGGAATGGGCCACAACTGTCACATTCAACAGACCTGAAGGTCAGGGGTCGCGGTCTAGACAGAGCAGCACTTCCTAATTACACATGATAAATGTAATCACACACAAGAAGAATTGTCCCCAACATTTCACAGGCTTAACTTTCTCAGAGACACCCAACCTGGGTGGGGGTGGGGTACTGGCTGTCCATAGCCCACCATTTCCAGATATAATGAATATAGCATTAAACCGTTATCATTGGCAATGTTGTTGTTATAAATGTTGCTATTGAGGACCACATTGTGAATCTTTGATGTATGCTTATTTTGATCCCAAATAACATCAATCAAGCAATCAATAATCTAGTTTTTGAGCCTTCCAAAAAAGAGCATTCAGCTAAGACGAAGATTTGTGCCCATGATTGCTGTGGTTAAAGGGTTATGACCCACTGACACAGAGCATGGCACCAGGACAGAGGTGAAAATTGCACAGACAGACTGACAGACCGACATCCTGTGTCTGGCCACAGAAACACAATTAAGTCAGGAGTGGTAATTTTCCTCCCTTTGACCCACATGTGGAGAGAAATACTACTATTAATATGTTGTTATGTCCACAAAATCAATCAATACATCACAGATGCAGCCTGAAGGATATCAGGGCAAGACATAAATCATACCTACACTTGATCACCGTAGTCTAGTACAAGCTGAACATGGGATATCAGTGGCCCCCCAGAGCCATGCCCTGTGTTCCTGCTCTTTATCCTCCTGGGTCTGATACCCCTGTCCTCCTCCCACACCTAACCCTCCATCTCCCCACTGAATCAGTCCAGCAGTCCCCAGTGTACAGGGCAGCACAAATGAGAATTACATTAACACCAACATAGCATTTCATCAGAGCCAGCAGGGCCCCGCCAATTGGGACACCTGTAATATAATTTCCCCTTTGCAGACGCACGCCTTGCCTCTTTAAACATTTAAGCCTTTGTCTGGAAGGTTTACATGCTTTTGGACTGAAATCCGATGCTGCAACTGATCAAATCACAACAAAGAGATTATATTTATTGGACAGATGATCGAATATGAAAGCCCACAACAACTGTATTAAAAACTTCATCCACGTGGAATACCCACAGAATGGCATTGGATTAACACAGAAACATCAAATAAAAAAGGAAGACGTGCAGAAAATCAAATCGGCGATTGTTGCTCTTGCTTTCCCACACCGGTTTTCCTCTGTGCAATAAGCAATTACAGTACAAGTATAGTATGCAAGGATGGAATTGGGGAAAATGCACTCGAGGAACTCCTCAATCACTGTGCATTCAGCTGCTCCAGAAATAATGCATGTCATTTCCAAAATGGTACATGGTGAGGTGAGCTAAAACAATTGAGCAACGGGCAGCATTCTACAGTATGTTAACTGGCCTTTACTACTCCTACATGCTGGATGCCCTCCATTGAAGCAGCTGCTCTGGTTGGCTCAGGCAAGTACTAAGATTGTATCAACTGTATCAGTTGATAACTTAAAGTGTACATTTATTTAAAAATGCTTATATACAGCATATAATCTATTTCATTCAAATGACCAGTGAGGGAAAGGGAAAGAAAATATATGTTAATATAAAAACAACCAGTTGAACCAAAGATGTCTAGGATTAACTGGTCTGTGAATCCTCGGAGAGAGACTGGTCCTCAGGGGCCTGACTGTCTAACAGACAGGCATGCAGAAAGACGGGAACTTGGCATTGGGGAATATGATTCTGCCAAAGACAGATCCATAAAGACTGGAGGGGTTATAGGTCAAACTCCCTGTAATGAGTCATCATCACTCAGTGGCGTCCATGTTAGAGCGCTGGGGCACAGCGGAGACGGGACCAGTGGATCTGCTGAGAGATAGCAAAGGATAAATGAATAGCTCTGCTGTGATATCCCCTTCAGGGAAAATCTCTGTTGTTTTATCAGAGCTGAAGCCAAAACTGTCGCTGCGCCATCAATTCATTCGTCAACGTTCAAAAAACGTAAGGAAAACATAGGGGTAAGAGGTGAAAATGACATTCATTGGGTTATGAAATATGATAACAGTCGTAAAGCATGTGGAATTCCTTCTGTTAGCAAGACTGTATTTGACTTCTGCGGGCTGGGTAAACATGACTGGACCTCGCTGCGGCCGTTCCCGTGGTAACCTGCAACCAGGGTACTAGGGAGCGGGGCCGCATGGGAGCTGTGGCATTTTCATAAACTGGCTTTTTATTCATAAGTGGTAATTACTTTTACTGCTGCGGATCCCTGACTGCCCACCAAAGCAAGCCGTCAACACTCCCAAAGCCTTGTACATGGAATTTATAAAACAATGCCTATATTAAATTCTTCCAACAGCATTCTCAATCAATCCAGAGTGTGATGATGAGTATGTGTGTGTGAGAATGTGTGTGTGTGTGTGTGTGTATGTGAGGGGCAGTATTTCATGGTGTACAACACTGTGTGGGGGGGGCCATATTTCTCAGAGCGCAGCATCTGGGAATATCTCCCATCTCTCAGTACCTGACAGCCAGTTTGTCACCCCCCCAGAACTGACCTTCAGTTCAATAACTACCTCTTCTCTCCAGCCTGATCCCTCCCTCTCGCTCCCTCTCCACCACTCCGCCCCCACTCCTCTTTCATCCCCTCCAGCCCCATTCTCTTTCTCTCTCTCTCTCTCTCTCTCTCTGGTACCTGCTGCAGCCTTTGTCATTGATCGCTGATGCGATTGGCTGCCCACATGCTCAGTAATGACCTGCCCGACCACTCAGATTAAACTGTCAGCTGTCAGCAATTGATGAGCGGGCAGAGGGCTGTACACTCCACCTGCAGTGCCTCACCCTGCCCCAACCCACCAAGCCAGACAGGTGTGTGATCATCGATGCCAGGCCGCCCGCCCACCCACCACCCCTATACTACCAGCATCACTGCTCTCAGGGCGCTACGCCCCGTTGCTGCCCCACAGGCAAGGAGGAAGAGGAGGAGGTGGAGGAGAAAAGGAGAGAGAGAGAGGGAGGATGGTGAAGAGTAGAAGTGGGCATAGAGAGGGAAAATCGGAGGAGAATACTTGTAAAGGATTTATACGTTATGAACCAGTTCATTATTCAATTATAAACCATTTATAAACCGTTATAACTCATTAGTTTAGATTGTTCGATATTCACTTGGTGCATGCCAAATAGGAAGCTTGCAATCAGGAGCTAGTTATTATTGCTTTATAAATGCACTTATAAATGCTTCAAAAACTAACCCTGATGTGAAATCATGCAACATTATTTGCAGTGGTTGCACAGTTTGGAAAGTTATTTCCTGAATTGTGGGGATGATTCAGCTTGCACCAAACTGATTCAACACATACAGTATGATGTGAGATCTCCCAAAGTACAGTACAGCTGTCACCATGTTTTTTGCTCCATGGCCCACACTTGAAATCGTGGTGTCCTTGTCAAAACGTCCCTCATTTAAACTTTCCACAGTGCAGGTTCCCTGATTTTATTTGTTGATATCTAGCCACTACTTACCCACTTTCTATGTTCACTGATGTGTGGTTAATGCTCTGAGCTGGTTTGGGTTAATCAATGAATAGACCACATTGATAATAAAGTAATGTGTATACTCTTCTAACCTCTGTACTTATGGAGAAAACCTCTAACCATTTATCAATGAGTTACCAACATTTCTAATGGATGAAATGTCACACTGTTTACCATTTATTAATGAGTTACCAACATTAACTAATGAGTTATCAACATTTGTAACTGACAAAAGGTAACCCTAATGTAAAGTGTAACACCGTAGATCATTTATTAATGACTTACCAACATTTATTAATGGGTTACCAATATTTATAGGTGATGAAATGTCGCCTTACTGTAAAGTGTAACACCGTTAACCATTTACTAATGAGTTAATAACATTAACTAGAAAAAGAAGATCCAGAAGAAACTTTGTGGGCTTGCAAAGTCCTTTTTTGGTAGTGGAAAGATGTTAAAGATGGTTTGGGCAACAAATAGATAGATTTGCTGGGTAGTTGAAAGAAAGTGAGATAGTCAGATAAAGTTAAAGATGGTTTGGTTGGTTAGTTGGTTGATATTATGATAAATAGATAGATAGATAGATAGATAGATAGATAGACAGACAGACAGACAGACAGACAGATAGACAGACAGACAGACAGAGAGACAGACAAATAGACAGATAGATAGATAGATAGATAGATAGATAGATAGATAGATAGATAGATAGATAGATAGATAGATAGATAGATAGATAGGATGAGGCTGGGGTAGTTCAGTGGAGTGGGTAGAGAGTTAGTTGGTTGAGAGTGGTAGAGTTTGTTGGTTAAGTGGTTGAGAGTTGGGAGAGGGTTCCAGTGGGGTAGAACTGGTAGCCAAGAAAGTGCATTGTTTTGTAATCATTCTAAGAATGTGTTCTGCAGGTGTCCTCTTTCAGAAGAAACTTTGTGAGATTGCAATGTCTTATTTTGGTAGTAGAAAAGGTTTAGGAGGTTTTGACGATAGACAGATAGATTGGCTGGGTAGTTGAAAGAAAGTGAGACAGTCTTAATATTATTATTATTATTATCTGGTTGCAGATAAAGTTAAAATTTGTTTGATTGGTGTGTTGCATGGATGGATGAATAGTTGGTTGGTTTGTTGGTTGGTTGGATGGATGAATTGATAGATGTTAGAAAGACAGATAGATATAGATAGATAGATAGATAGATAGATAGATAGATAGATAGATAGATAGATAGATAGATAGATAGATAGATGAGTGAAAGTTAGATCGATTATGGAAAGATAGATACATGATAGGAGGTTAGATGAAAGATTAGATCTGTCTGTCAGACAGACAGACAGACAGACAGATAGATAGATAGATAGATAGATAGATAGATAGATAGATAGATAGATAGATAGATAGATAGATAGATAGATAGGATACAGTTCGGTTGTCAAACCCACTTCCGCGTTTGTGGATGTATTTTTCAAAATAGTTGAAAGTTATTTTTCTCTTCAAAATAAGAGTACAGCTCTATAAACAGTTTAAATGCTAGTCATGCTGAACTGTAACCAGATAACCTATGCTGTAACATACAGAGTGACCTGTATATTGTGTCCCAGTAGCAGCCATTAAATGCAAATCTACCGACCTTGACTATCATTGCTTCAGACTATGATTCATAGCACAGTGTTCCCTGTGCATTATGTCTCTTTCATTCTATCCTTGTACCATATGCATGGCAAAGGGCAGTCATTGGATTATAGAGAAATATTTTTCAATTATTATAGTATTAGACCATTATCAAGAAATATTATTGTTGTTGTTAATTAATCCGTTTTCTAAATGTTTGAAATTATTATAAAAGTGTGCCCAGAGAGGCTCCAATTGAAAAGCAATGAAGAGAAAACTGGTTCATTATTGCTGTTGTCCAATGACGTCTTGCCATACCAGGAATTAATCAATAAGTGGAGGGTCTCAGTTTCGACCATATCTGATGAGGGTTGTCATGGCGGTAATTGTAGGATCGAGGCATAGATAGATAGAGTCAATGAATTAAGAGTAATTATAATTACACAAATCTGGTGTAAAAACTAGCAAATACAATTTCCCAAATGTGCAACCACTGTGCAAATAATGTTTCATGATTTCACATCAGGGTTTCTTTGCAAAGCATTTATAAAGCATTAATAACTGCTCCTTATTTGGCAAGTACCAAGTAAATGCTGAACAATCTAAACTAATGAGTTATAACTAATTGTAAACGGTTTATAATTGAATAATAAACTGGTTATGTATTAACTAATTATAAACCATTTATAAACCCTTTCCAAAAGGGACCTTAATGTAAAGTGTTGCCTAATTGTATATACAGTATGTGTATGTGCAGTGTGTGTGTGTATACTTGTGAGTCTCTGTGTGTGAGTCTGTGTGTGTGTGTGTGTGTGTGTGTGGGTGTGTGTGTGTGTGTGTGTGTATTGTTTTGCAGTGCTGATGAGCAGAGTCGCCGAGCTGTGGGCTCAGTGCTCTTGGCCCACACGGCTGCCCTGTGTTGTGCTTGGCTGGCAGTCTGCTAACTGTCAGCGCAGTATCTCTTTACACTGATGAATGGGAAGTTTCCAGTCCTTTCCCGAAACCTTAATTCTCCCATTCAGACGCTTCATCCAGGGGAACAGGCAAGAAAACAAGGTCTCCTCTGCCCACTAGCCTCCCTCAGGGGCAATGGCTGAGGCGGGGATGGAGGCTAAATTTAAACTGCTCTGTGTGGGGGGACGGACAGAAAGAGAGCAGGGGTTTAAAGATAATAATCTTTTGAATGGAGAACATGTGAATTTCAAAACTGTAAGGGGCTTTGTATGTGAAACAGATAAAATCAATTAGCTTCTTCAGTGATCCAGTGAACACAGGGGGCTTGCTGGCCCAGCCCTGCCATGGCCCTGACAGAGACGCCCAGGCCTGAGGCCGCTGGGGGCCCCTGTTTGCTGGATCTGTGGACACTCAGGTCAACAAGTGGTACCCTCCAGTCAAACTAAGCCCCCAAGCACAAGGAAAATTAAATACAATGTTTCTCTACTTTGTTGCTTTCTGATTCCAAAGGGGGGGAGTGGGGAGGGGGGAGTCACCCTGTATCTACTGCATACTGTATATGCTCACTCTACACCTGTTCTAGATTCTGTAAGCCTGACCCTCTACTCTCCAGCTCTCTAGTCATCACCATTACATTACTTCCTCTACGATGGAACACTGAAGAGCACACCTTTTCTACCCGGCTCATTGTAGAGGAACTGACCTCAGGTCATTGAGTGGAAAAAGTGCCTGTGTCACAGCTAAGCTCTTCTGCGTGTTAGAATAATATTTCTGCAGGGCCGGGGTTGCTAACGTTAATCAAAACAGGACATCCTGAGGAGGGTCCACTCACTCTCGGCCCGCTTTGTTTTTGTGTTTGTGGAAGAGCTACAATCCCAGGAAGCCCTGAGAGGGGATCATCAAAGCGCGGAGCAGGGACCCCGGCCGCAGCATCGCTGGAATGCGTCGCGGAAAGGAATCTCCACTGTCCTATTGTTCCCCTTTTTCCTCTGTCTCATCTCACGGCCGCACGTCCAGTCAACCCACAGGTATGGAGCACTAATCAGCCTCGCATTCCTTTCCACAGGCACATTCCTTCCCCACTGCAACTGACAACACACACACACACACACAAGAGAAGGAAATTATCCATACACATCTCTCAGGAAAGGGGACTACGTGTTCCTTTGCCTCACACCTGAACCTCACGTGGGTTTAAAGGGTGCCAGTGGACATTCATGTCATATGCGTCAGTGTATTCATCAAAACAGCAACATTCCAACACAGACAAGACAGCTCCTATCAAAAACAATCAGGTGAGTGTTCTGTTGAAACTTCATCAGGGAGGCGAGGCTTTGATCAGATCTCTTCCCCTCATCTCTCCCGTCCTGAGGGGTGAGAGGTCACTGGTTAATGAGGTTCAGTCTGAATAGTGGAGCTTGGTGTGGCCGAGATGAAAGGTGTACAGGAATACCCCCCCCCCACTCCCCCAAAGCCCCTGCACCATTCTTCAGCCTCCCTCCCCAGCGACAGATGAGCATGACCTGATCTCCCTTTCCTCCCCTGTGTTAATCATAAGCTACAGCCATCACCCCCCCCCCCTCCCCGCCCACCACCACCACCTTCCTACCCCCCCCCCACCCCACCCCCCCCCCCCCACCCTCTGCCTCTCCTGCCCCGCCCTCAGGAGATCCCACTGTGCTGGAACACACTGTTATCACCACGCTCACAAAGTGATTTTTTAATAATTTCTGTTTGTGGCTGCAGTCCAGTGTGAGAAAGAATGGACCACTCTGCCAGCACTACTTTATGAACAACAAAACACACACACACACAAACACACACAGAAGAGGTTGTTTGGATGATTATGAGTGTCATACACACTATGCACACCTGTGCACATGCACACACACGCGCACACACACACACACACACACACACGCACACACACACACACACACACACACCACACAGAAGAGGTTGTCTGGTTGAGTGTCATACACATTATGCACACCTTTGCACATGCACACACACATGCACACACACTCAGGTAGCTCACACTCAGGTAGTCTTTACCATAACATAAAGCGTACATTTTTGGAACATCCGCCTAACATGTTGATGTTGAGGTGAGGCAGTAGGCCAGCATGGTGAGATCTGATCTGATACCTGGTGCAGGTAATTTATAGGACTGCTACATGATTGAAGTACTTTAATTAACTAACCGCCATCATTTCTCAAACACACCAAGGAGAGCTAACCTCATATTGCCTCATTAATAGAGGGAAGACAATGTGCTGATGCAATAACTGCACTCACACACACACAAATCAAACTGACTTTGAGGAATCTGCTTCACACCCGACTGTAGCTGAGGTGCAGGAGATGGAGAGTAACAATGTAATTTAAGGAAGTCTTACACACTCAGAATCAATGCAAAATGTTGATTTATTGGGCTAAGCTTTTGATCGCAAGATGCTCTGATGAAGGTCTTATCTCAATAAGTAAAATGAATAAATCATAATTTTGCATTGATACTGACTGTGTAGAGACGTTCTTCAATGACATGAAGACTGATCAAACCTGCATACTGTAATTTTTTACAAACCCATACACATAAACACAGACACAAATATCTCATACACACAGTATATAAGACAACAGATATTCTCATTCTCTTTCTCTCTCTCACACACACACACACACACACACACACACACACACACACACACACACACACACACACCTATAAAAATATGCTTAGCTTGAGACTGCTCTGTTGATAATGACCTCAGCCTTGGCACCCAAATGGCCCAGACTGTCGACAGACTGTAGCCCTTTGTGTGGACTCCCTATCTCTAACTCCATGACCTTTGGGAAGAAAGCAGAAATGCCTTTTTATTTAGAAGGGGTAAGGTTAGCTCATTGTTCTGTGTTGGTACGGTTTCCCTGTGGTAAACACACAGTGGTTCCCAGGCTTGACATGTACACCACCCCCCCCCCCCCCCAACCCTTGGTTTTCCCACATTCTGGTTGCCACACCATGCCCCCCCCCCCCCCCACACACACACACACACACACACACACGCACACACACCACCACCACCCACTCATCCTCTTGCCGCACCCATCAACACAGCATAGGACCACGATACAACACATCACAACTACAAACCTTTGAAATGTTTAAACATAAAAAAACACACCTTTTTATTGATCTTTCTTAAATGGTAAGTTAACATTTCAGATGAGGGAATGCTGTCCCAAGGTGTGGCCCACTCAGTCAGTCCCCGCTGGGATAAGGGCCTAGAAGCTTTCTGGTGCTAGACAGGGCCATAGTTCAACTCTGTGACAACAACACATTAACAAACCACTAACCTAGTCACTAGGCCTGACTGTTAACAGCAAAGAGAAGTGGTCATGAAGTTATTAACATCGGGAACCTCCTGGAGCAATTTCTGGGGGATGTAGAGTCCCTTGTCCAACATAAGGGAAGAGGCATTGATGGATAAGAGGGTCTCACTGTCACCTTGCACCCCCAGGACCCAATACACATCAGACATACATACATAAGGAAATGTGGTTTGGGGGGGGGGGGGGGTACAACAAGCAAGTCCATGTCATGCATACACACAAGCAGAAAGTACAGTTTCAAATGGTCAGTTTTCAATAATTAATTTAGCCATGGGAACAATAACATAATGAATGATCATGTCATGATACAAATACAGTACCACCCTTTATTTTAAGATTGGCATTACTAACCATTTCAATATCATTTCAGAAATGTAACATCTAGTTAGGTATACAGTTTTTCTCCCTTGAACAGAATCAATCTATAGGCTACTTTCTATCAAGGTTTCATACCGGTTTCTATCACAATTACGCCAACTTTGTCTCCAAAGGACTGACTAATTATTTAGCCTAATTGGTTTGAACGTGCACAAAATATTTGTTGTGAGAGGCCATTTAAAAACTCGATGTAGGTTACTAGGCTACATTTGAGGCTTTGGCTAACTAAGGCGGGAGTTAGTAGATAGGCCTACAGACTCCTATCTTTCACAGTGAAAGTGAAATCTTGACAGTTGAGACAGTTAATTTCTTCGAGAGATACTAAACATTTGTTTACGGGACTTTGGCAACAGGGGGCGGAAGCACATTCAAAACGACTGTTTCACAGGGTCTCTCCTCGCGCCGGCTCCTTCTCACCTTTCAAATGGCCCGATGCATTAACCCTTTTAATGAGCTCCGACAGACAAACGCGAGATGCATGGCCCATTTGCACAATGCGAGGATCAACTCTTCTGGAGTGAGGCGCTGACAGACAGAATGCGCCGTGGATTCACACCAACACCACACAGGAGCGCGAACATTGGATCTTCTATTAACCCCACCAAATAAAAAGTACCCAAAACAAACGAAATGATGAATCATATCAATGTAATTGGATAGACCTAACCCTACTATTAGTAGTGTAATTCACATGAACATAACATTAACAGTAGTCCTATGCTGTTGTAATTGTTATTATAATTATACAATTGACAGTAAAACAAATCAGAGAATCTACAACGAGAAATGTATTGACTGATGAGGAGAGAATTGTGAAATTATGTAATAATTTCAGGTAGATCCCATGTATAATTTCAGGTAGATCCCAAGTTTCAGCTCTTGCTCTCAGCCTGCAAAGATGTTATTATTATTATGTGGGGATGACAAAGGACACTAATCCAGCATTCAATCTTATCAGCTCTAGAGGACAAAAGTTGTAATCAACCCATGTTCAGTTGAACACGTTGTAGAATTCATTATAGTTTAACTGGGATTATTGCTTATCAAAAACAACGTTTTGGAGGGGAGCAACATATATGACATCTGCTAATTTGGACTAATCTTTTCCCACCAATAACACATCTATTAGGCCTACCACCTTTTAATCACCGTCTCCTTATCGTCTGCCTGTCGTGAGTAGGCTACATCACACGAGCTCGCACTAACACTTTCTTAGTGCAAGGCCTAATGCCCGTTTAACGGAACTTCATCAGACCGGCGCACAATGAACACATTTACAGGCAGAGCGCTTATGAGGAGTCTGGGAATTTAAATATTCACTGTTGACATTGTGCAGAACTGGCTCTAGGTTGAAGCGGCCGGGGTCCCTGGGGACCCACAGCCAAACGGCTCAGAACATTCTCTCCCTCTGACTTAATAGTTAGAAATCTTCCTCTTACATCTTGAGTAAATAATAATCTTTAAATAAGCCCCAAATGATACCCCTATACACAAATTGTAAGTAATAGTTTATAACTATGCCTGGAAGTGCAGTCCGCTGCCGGTCCTGCCTATCGCATGCCTTGAAGTGAACAAACATTTAGGCCAATCGCATGTCAGCCTTAACCACTATTGTGTGTGTGTGTGTGTGTGTGTGTGTGTGTGTGTGTGTGTGTGTGTGTGTGTGTGTGTGTGTTTTCACTCATATTCTGTAAAAACGCCAAACTTGTTGCCATGAACAACAGTTTGTAGTCTACATGAAAACTTCGGGAGAGCAAACCGTCTGCACTGACTTTGTTTCAACCAATCTTTGATGCCAATGACATTCATGAGCCATCTTCAACAATTGCTGTGTCTCAGTGCTTGGAGTTTAAACTTGTCTAACTTTTCAGGGCTTTTCAGTAAAACCGCATTTTGCAATAATTTTCTTTTTATTGTGTTGAACGATTTTTAACACACTTAGCCAACCTGCAAAAGTAAAATGGAGGTGTTTTATTTCTGCCATTCCAACCATTTCGTACAGAATTCAGAAAACTCCGATAGAGGGTGTGAAAGCAATCTCCACAGTGTAATAACAGAAGGGAGGTTATGGTCATCTCTTCCTAAAGGACGCTCTTTTCTCTGTCTAAGAATCAGGAAACTCCGGAGAGAAAATACTATGTAGAATGAACTCTATAGACAATACGTTTCACACACAATGACATGACTGACATGTTTTTTGAGTTTATTGAACAGATAACAGATAACCCTGCCTATTGGACTGAAATCGTGTTTGTTGACCTATAGGCTACAGTGTTAGATACATAAATAAACTATATTTCAAAACATTCAAATGACACATTTCCTAAGTAGCACTTAAGGTTTTTGTGGCGTATTCTGTAGCCTAAATACATTATTTCCTTTCAAATTGGAAAAAGTTTTCGAGGACTGCAGAAAGCTAAACATAGGCTATGTACATTGGCAAAAAGGAAAAGGTGACACAGACGTCGCTGCTTAAATTGAAAGAGCCTACAACTACTTGAAATTGAAACCCATAACGTTTACTGTTGCAAACATAGGTGATTAATGAGGATGTATATAATTGATAAATATATATCATCGGTTTAATTTCTCCTATTCAGATCAATAGGAGGAGGGTGGGAGGACTGAAGAGTAGTTAAATCGATCAATGACAAAAGCTTAATGCTTAACATAGATTATATACTGGAAGTTGAAAACATTCGAGCCGCTTAATGTGCTATGGTAAAATATAGCTGCAACTTAAACTCAAGGTGCTGGAGGCAAAGCTTATAATCAAGGATTACGTTTTTGTATAATAAGTGTAATAAAATGAAATAAACCAAACACATTCTAGCCATTCCTAGTTCATACAGTCTACATTTAATTAAACAGAACCCATACGTCTGCAATTTAAACAAACAATGGACTAATACTGATGCATTACAGCGTAATAATGATAGGTATCGAGAATATCATGTGGTATAGTCTATACACCCCACAAGCAGTTATAGGCTCCAATGAAAATATATATCCTTTATTGGCATTTGTCGAATAGCGCCAGCAATACCTGTTTGTATTTAAATGCACGAGTCTTGGTTCTGGATCTGTCGTTTCCGTTGTCTGATTAAAACAACTTGCCTTTTTTAAAGTTACTTCTGCAAATTGAAGTGGCCAGAGCCCAAGCGCGTGCAACAACAGCATCGCAGGACAGGACGAATATTAGCCTACACTATAGCGCCCACTATATGCAATGCAACACCGATACCTAGTAGTTCGATGCGTGTGAAGTTGGTCTCCCATTTGCACAACTTTAAGTTACTTATTACGCCAAATTAATTTTTCAGAATTCGCGAAACGAACCGACACTGACAGCGTCAATTCGAAACATCTGACCCAACTCCTACAGCCTATTCAGCGCAGCTGAATGGGAGTTATTTTTGTAGCCTGAAACTAGAAAACACATTGTAACTATTCATAGATAAGAACGCATTGATAACTGAGACATAAGCTACAAATGATGTACAAGATGGCAGTTTCAAAAGGCAAAGAAAGGGATATTGCACCTACTCGTGGCCAGTTTCCGTGCCCTGCCTTTGGACCTCATGATGCCAGTCTTTCGGCGTGGGTTTGTTTGATTTTTTCTTGGATCTTTTCCTCCTTTTTCTTTTTTCTCTGTCCTTTTCACTGTGTTTCTCAATCCGGACTCGCTATCTTTCCAGCATTGTCAGTTTGGACACCTTCGCACATGCGCAAAGCCAAACTGCCAGCGCCGCCAAAAAAGTTTGGAACGATTTATCACTTATTACTGATCTTGTCAGATGGCAATCGCAGAGAGATCCCTCCGTGTCAGATCTTCAAAGATCACTGAGTCAGAAACGGAGCCGCCACGACCCTGGATCAATGGAGAGACATTCATTATAATGAACTATTCTCAAACCCTCGATGTGTAGGCTACCTTTTGTGGTTAAATGAAATCACATTCATCAATGTTCAGCTAAATTATTAATGTCAAACGTTTTCATTAAATGTTTTATACATTTTAATTGTGTTTTGACCATCATAGCGAACACTCGAAAATGAATGAAAACGTTCACCCTCCCTCCCACGGCATGTGGGCAGTCGAACCTGACAGCTAATATAAGGCTGTCCAGGATTTTTTTTTGTGGTGACAATTATTAATATGTTAAGTACTTTGAATTAATGCCTCTTAAAGGCTCTCTCCACTGGCGTGCTAAATTCCATTACTTGCATGGTAATTGATATCCAAAAACCAATGTTGAAATCACGTGTTAGGATAACTTTCTAATGGGTTATGGTGAAACATGATGTTGGACAACTCATAAAGGGTTTAATTTCCTTCACTCTCATCGAATTTGGGCACCACTAAAGAAAAGCATGTTTAATTAATTTACCAATACCATGATTTTTTTAAAACGACTTGTACAAATGTCGACAATGCTGCACAGTGCTGCAAACTGCAATTTGTCTATTAATTAAAACAGTATAATCAACTTAATTTCTCATTAATTTGATCCGGATGAAACCATGTTGACCTTGTAAGTGAACCCTTTAATGGACTGTGAACTCGACTTATTGATCCTAAGTTGAAAATGAGCCAGTCATGACGTCATGAAAAGAAAACGAAAAAATAAGACAGAAAATGTGTGTGTGTGCGTGCACTTTACTGTGGCTATACTATTTTAGGGCAAATTGTCAATTATTAATTAAGGGCCTACAATCAATCGTGTTGATGTAGTTTTGGCGGAGAGAAATCACCATGTCATTTAATTGACCAAGTCAAGAAAGGTTAATATAGTTACTTTATTGTGGTTATACCTCAGCGTACCCTCAAAGTAATGACATAAATGGGGCTATTAAGTACACCGTGTGCCGGAGAGGGTGGCGCGCGACACAGGAAAGCAGCCTTTCAGACCCACAGCTCGAGGCAGCGCGCTCAATTAGCCTAAATGGAAACAGTTTTCATTCATTGCAATAACTCACTGTTCTCTAGACCACTTTGAGAATATCGGTACATTATTATGATACGCCGACCTCGGTGGCGCGAAATGGCAGGACCGGGGAGCGATGGACAGATCTGCGCAGCCCGGTGGGTTGTAATTATTAGAAATTGATTGGGTTCAAGACCCTTGCAACTATAGCTAAATTATTAGCTTGCTTATAGTTCGAATTTAAATCTCATCAAAAAGAGGTTGGGCCTTCACAACATGGATACTTCATAGGCCTAACCGTGCGTAATTTTCGCAGAAAATATGCAAGAACATTAGGTCTAAAGTTCTATTCACCTAAAGCGTTTATTTCAAGACAGACTGTATGTTTGAAAGGTGGTTTAGGGGTTAAAAAAACCATAATGTGTATAGGAGCTGTCGAGACAGACTAAAAGTGAAAAGGGTGCCTCGGGCGCAAGGAGATTACTGCGCGCCCGCGTGACCCTTGAGCGAGGTAATCAATCAAGTGATCATCAGGGATATTTATCAATATGCCTAGCCAATCCCATTTGAGGAATAAAATAAGAGATGCGCAACGAGAATATGCGAGCACTATCAAATACAAAGAACCATTTGCATTTTATGCCCATCCGCTATAGCCTATATCACACAATTATCTTGATAGGCCTATTTGCAAAATAATAAAAGGCTCCTTTCGTGGAGATTGTTTCAAGTGCCTAACAATCAAGTATAATTAGCAGCATCTCGACAAAAAAGGTAACATTTGTATTGAGCTGATAGTAGTAGGCTAAGCCTAATAATAACAAAAGAATAGCACACATACTACTACTACTACTTCGTCTAATAGCACAAATATATTATTATTATTATTATTATTATTATTATTAATAATAATAATAATAATAATAATAACAATAACAATAAAAACATAGTAGTAGTAATAATAATAGTCATAATAATAATAGGCAGCAATATGTGTATCAAGTGAATCTGCTTAAACCTTATCTTTTTGTAGATGTTGACGAGAATTTTAGACCTACGTTCCTTTCACAGCCGTTCTTTGACCTACAATTGCGTGAATATGATCATACTGCCAGCATGTCCTGCTCTTATACAGTTGTTATAATTCATAATGTCTGACTGGTGGATAAGTGTAGCCTAAATTCGCGAAAGGGCCCAGAGTAGAGCGCGTAAGTTGGTGTCCCTGTGTGCAGTGCCCCTCTGTGGAGAGATATGAGAGAGAATAGGCTACCGACATTCGTCAAATGTCATTTTACATCCGAGGCTTGCCAGCACCACGGGGAACTCCAACTTTGCTTGCTATTGGGACTTATCCGTAGGCTATGGCCGACGACGACGACATTATGCAGAATCATGAATCCAGTAGGCCCTATCCCCCTGGTCCTAGCATAGATTACTTTTTATTATGATGACTGATGGATAGATGATTCACTTACTTAGACAAATGTATTTGTTGTAAGTCCCTTTGGATACAGGCGTCTGCTAAATGCAATAAATGTAAATGTAAATCTATCAAATTACCTTTCGATCAAATTATATAGTCAAGCGGAATCCATATTCCATCAAATGCAAGACTTTTCTTGTTGAAAATAGGCAGACAATAGCCTATACGAACATTAACTTTAAATCGATTTCAACGGTATTATGCCTAATCAAGTTCAAATAAATAAAATGTGTACCAAACGTGTATACATATTCATCATAATATTATAATCCATTTCATGTCCACTTTGTAGCCTTCTTCACAGGCCGTCTTCACAACAGAGGTTTTCAACTTCAAGGGTCTTACCTGTTAAATAAAGGGTAGATAAAATAAATTGTTTTCTTAATTAGCAGGAAGCATTAATTAAGGAAAAATATTTAGTGAGTGGGATCATAGTATGGTGGGATCATCTTATCTTTTTATCACTGTCACTATACCAGTGTTCCCACTGCATAAGCTAATCATGTGGCATTGACAATACAATTTCATACCATTTCAAAATGTATATTTCACCTCTGTGCTTTATATGAGTTAGGGATATCAGACAAAAGCTGAAAGGGAACGTAAGCCTGCAACTAGCACATCACCAAACACCCAATCAATATATACAGTGCTGCTTGAAAGTTTGTGAACCCTACAGGGATGGTCATTATTTTTGTATAAAATATTAAAATGAACTTATAAAATCTTTATCTAAACCCCAATTCGTAATAAAGACATTCCAAATAAAGGACAGAAACAAACAAAAAAAGTATATATTTTCATTTAACGAAAGTGGTTTATTTAACAAAAACTCAAATTTCATGTGTGCAAAAATATGTGAACCTCTTCAGTCAATAGCTTGTGGCACCTCCATTAGCAGCAATAACTTGGAGTAAACGTCTCGTATAGCCACTAATCAGTCTCTGACATCTGTTTTGAGGGATTTTTGTCCACTCCTCCTTACAGAAATCAGCCAATTGAATGAGGTTTGAGGGGTGTCTGGCATGAACTACCCACTTCAGGTCCTGCCACACCATCTCGATTGGATTTAGGTCAGAACTTTGACTTGGCCAATCCAAAACAGAAATCTTGTTTCTCCTGAGCCATTCTTTGTTAGATTTGCTTGAATGTTTTGGGTCGTTGTCTTGTTGGAAGACCCATTTTCAGCCCAGCTTTAGCTCCTTGACTGATGGCTTGACGTTCTGTTCAAGAATCTCCTGGTATACCTCTGAATTCATGGTTCCCTTAATGATGTGGAGTTGTGCAGGTCCAGAGGAGGAAAAGCAGCCCCAGATCTTGACATTCCCACCACCATGCTTGACTGTTGGTATAAGGTTCTTTTGGTAGGCAGTGTTGGGTTTTCGCCAAACATAGTGGGTTTGATTATGACCAAAAAGCTACATTTTGGACTCATCTGTCCAGAGAACGGACTTCCAGAAGCCTTCAGGCTTGTCCAGGTGGTCTCTGGCAAAGTTAAGATGGGCAGTTTGGTTCTTTTTTGACAGCAGAATCTTCTTCCTAGCAACCCTCCCATGAATGCCATTTTGATTCAGTGTTCTTGTTATTGTTGAAGCATGCACAGCATGAAGCATGTTACCTGAGATGCAGCAAGGGAGGTCAGCAAATCTCTAGATGTTATGTTTGGGTTGGCTTTTACCTGATTTATTCTTCTTCTTGTGGCTCTTGGGGATATTTTGGAAGGGCATCCACTTCTAGGCCGAGTTGCTGTCATGTTAAATGCTCTCCATTTGTAAATGATTTGCCTCACAGTGGACTGATGGAGCTCAAATCTTGTTGACATGATTTTATAGCCTTCGCCAGACTGATGTGCTCTCACTACCCTTTTCCTGATGTCCTCTGAGTTCTCCTTTCCTCTCTGCATGGTGTGTTTTGCATTCACCTGTATGGGTAACACAAAACTGACCAGGTTTCTTATCTCTATTTATCAGTCCCACCAAAACTTTTTCTTAAAGAATTCTCATTTGATTGGTTCATTTGGTACCCAGTTATTTACCCACCTGATTCTACTTACCTACTTGATTTAACCAATGCATTTTGGGGTTTACTTATTTTTGCACCTGCACTAATTTCTTTATAATTTAGTTTTTCTACTGCACGCATGATTTCCTCTAAACCAACATATGGAATTGGTAAATATAAACCTGTTATGTCAGATAAAAAAGACTGGTTCTGATGAAATACAGATTATGGTAAAAAAAAAAAAAATCTATAATTGCACAAGGGGTTCACATATTTTCAAGCAGCACTGTATTTGTTGGTATTAATTATTGAGAAAATGTGATATATACCTCCCAGACACCATAGCCTATTATGTGATTGGAGAGACATTTGGACAGAACCTAGAAAGTGTACAAAAAAAGTTGATACCAAATTCAATAACTAAACAAGTGTGTATGAAGCTTTCAGACAAACACTTGACATTGTATGCCACCTAGTGTTTAATAAACTGCAATGCTTGAAATAACTGCATTGAAAACATTTTATAGCTTTCCTACTTTTATAGGCCTATATGAGCTAGATATTTTAAACAAATTTTAAGCGTCTGTTTGTTTGTCAGTATTGTTACAATACTGGCAATAAGATAAGGAATAAGAAAATGTATGGCCAACATTTGGTATTTAGCTAACTATTGATGCTTGATTGATAGATCAGTTAGAATGGCAGATGGTTGCATTTTAATTGCAATTTCCAGACCTGGTATCCAGCATGGGAGGCAGATAACGATGAGCTCTCGAGACAAACTGCAAAAGTATTTATGGACTTGGTGTGGCTGGGATGTCTACAGGGTAGTAATTTATCCTGGAGCTCTGCTGCATGAGACGGTCACACACACACACACACACACACACACACACACACACACACACACACACACACACACACACATACTTAAATAATAGAATCGTCAATTCCGATTGACTTTTCCATTGCAGCAGTCTTCAATGAAGAGACCTGACGAGTAATCAATCGGACACTCGATCAGGTTTATTTATCTCTGTTTCCAGTAAGAGCAGACAGTGGGATTCTCGTCAGTTTCCCGGTTGCAGTGCAGCTTCCCGGTAATAGTTTCAGGAGACACTGTGTGTGACAGGATAGGACAGTTGCGCCTGTCACAGTTAGCCTCTCAATTCTACATTTGATTTCAATACTAAACAAAGGCTTTTATCTGATATGCTAAATCAGTTAAATTTGTCTCTGAGTATTGTCCGAAGTGAGGAGGCCAGGGGCTTGTGATGGACCAGTTGGGCCCTATGTCCTGGTACTCTGAGGCACTGAAGCATATGTCTTTGAAGAGAGAGAGGCCAGGAGAGAGCCCCAGAGCCATGTAGTGTTCACCACAGGGACTGGCCCAACAGGGCTCCCCTATGGGACCAGTTCAGAGGTTTACATTACATTCCCTCATTTACATTACATTCAACATTTACATTTAAGTCATTTATCCAAAGTGACTTACAATAATTACATTTGTCTAAGTAAGTGAATCAACTATACATCAGTCATCATAAGTAAAACCTTAGATAAGAATATAGACTGTCCACTCTGTGCCCCATCCCTGGGAAGATGCTGGCACACCCAGCTCAGACAAAGTTTTCCAGGAGGACGGTCCTCAGGCCTCCATCGCTCTCCATCACAGAGCTCACCAGGAGGCTGGGGATTCCCAGTGTTATCATGCCAAACATCTGTGGAGAGAACAGAATCTCTGGCAACCTGAACCTCTCACTGCCAATCCTAGCAGTTGTCCATCAGGGAAGTGGTAGTCTCCCTCTGTGCTGTCGATGACTGTCGATGACTATCTCAGTGGAGAGGCCTGTAGATACATAGCACATTTGCTTGTTGATGTTACTCACAGTGTTGTGCTCCTGGGCACTGGATCAGCAGGTGAGCCAGGTGGGCTGTGACATCCTTCCCACCTAGGCTCAGCTGACGCACTGCATGAGGGACACAGTGGCCCTTCAACACTGGGACAGTATGGGTGACATCATAGCCACAGTCCACTACACAGCCACTCACCTTGCCAGATGACAGCAGAGCCAGAACAGACTGGTGAGCTAAATACAATGCAGGGACACCATGGACAAACATCAGTCTGCAAGTCTTTTCCCTGTCTGATGGTTTAGTCAAGGGAAACTCAGTCAGCAAAACCTGCCTCTCACTAGGGGGAATATTTAGATGTGTCTTAAAGACATAACTCAAAGTAGCCTCCATTTCTATCCATGACAAAACCCTTTCCCTGCTTCTAAGGATGAATCACAAACTAGTCTTGTGTAGCCACACCTCCAAATCATGTTGTTCTCACGGCTCTTTTGGAGATCTTGAGAATTTTAGATTAGCCAGTCTGGCTTGGATTGAACTGGAAGGAGCAATGGGAGAATGTGCTCGCTATTTCATTGGATGTTACATTTCTAAGAACCCACATGCCTGTAGAATAGTTGCTTGTTGTTATGTATGTGAATTCAGTTTTTTTGGAGCTCCATCCAAGCAAGGTATTTCATTGATTTAATGTGTCACGAGGTGTCACTCATTTCAGCTACTTTCTGCAAAGGATTTCCCCAGGCTTTCCGAACTAGGAAAGCATGGTCTCACAGACAGGCGTGGAAAAGCCTGGTTAATCACAGACAAACTGTTTCTTCTCTCCCAAAGCTCTTCTCCAAAGCAGAGCTCTCCTCCACTACGTTTGATTTCAGAACGGCCTATGACATTCTTGAAAATAAGACTGGGCTCTGTACTGCCTGTCCTCTGACTCGTATAGTCAATTACAACAGTAGGCTGCAAATGTGTCATCTCTCTCTAACTGACAGTGTGAGAAACAGAACACACAACATCAAGAAATAAAGTTATGCTATAGGCTCATTAGACTTTGACTGATCGATTTTGCTCATTTGTATAGAACCTTCTTAGAGAAGAACAACACTATTGTGAAGTAGTAGTGGGGAGTCGACCCCAAAATAGTCGACTCTTGTCTCTTTGGAGACTCTGTGACTCCAAATTCTACTTCTTACAGTGGCCCTGAGTCAACAAAAACGGTAGATAATGTCTTGTAGAGAATGACAATCTTCCTCCAATGCATTGCTCGCCCAGTCAAATCGTTTTATGCATATATGCATAAATCTTGACATTGCATTTTTAGTTATTTTGTGATAATTTGCTATTTTGGAATTGGGAGTTGAGAAAGAGTCGACTCCATCAACTCTGAAAGCAGGAGTCGGAGTCTGGGTAGACTCCCAAAATCCTGGGTTACACCACTATTGTGAAGTCAGAAAGAAACTGCTTTCTCATGTGCCTAAAATGAAAGAAGATGCACCCCTCATTGGAAAGCAAGTAATTGACAATAGCTGAATATTACTGAAATGGTGACATGAAATCTGAAATAATGTTGCACTTGAACTCTTTAGGGACAGTTATTTGTCTCTATTTGTCACCAGTATCCTTTGATAGAAGGATATAAACCCAGTAGATTAAATTTGCCGCAGCCAGTTCCCGTAGGCTACTGTAGTGATTATCACATTCGCCTAACGCCAGCCCCACATTACCCACGTAGCATGAGCGAGCGTTGCAAAAATAATTATAATTATAATCAATTCTGCCATCCACATTGTATGCGCCAAGCGAACCTTTGGGAATCCTGCCTATCTCATGCATTCATCTGTCATGTTGTTATTTTCGCTTGAAGAATTGGAAATAAAATTTCCGAAGAATAGAGGACGGATTAAGAATGAGACATAGATTTATTCCCAAGTACAACTTCAAACCGTTATGCACATGAGCGAACACAACACAAGTCGTCACATGACCAATCAATACAAATTAACATTACGTTATATCTGACTCCAAAAGATATTTCATGGTTAATAATGATTTAAGATAAATTAAGATAAATCGGACTACGACGAGTTTACGCTCAGGCCAGTATCTGAAGCTGATGACTCACTCTACGTGTCGTTAACGATGCATGTGAACATTAGATTAGACATCCCTCATGGTTGAAACTTAGTTGATATCTATACTAGAAGTGTTGTCGTGTACGGTGGTAGTAAAAATTATGTTTAGCCTTGGAATATATTTGTGTACAGTCCATTATGTGTGTCCTACGCAGTGCAAATAGGGCACTTTGAGGTGTATGGCCAGAGTAAATTTAGCCAACAACATTAGCTAAGACATGGCTTTAGACTCAAACTCATCTGATCCATAAGTGTTGCTGGGTAGAGTGGTACCAGAGATAAATAGAAATCTTAAAAAAAAAAATCTGTATAGTTTATTCAAATATAATTAGCATGTGTAAAATGTAATGTAATTGTAATAATATGTACATTTTAAAGATCAAAAATACTTTTTCAAAATTGTATATACTTTCTGTTGGTTAATTTGTCCTTATTTCAGCAAAAATAAGAGAACATATTGTGATCCTATCAATTTCTATTCATGTTTTAACCGAAAACGGTGAAAAGCGAAACCGGAAGTCTTTATGGAGCTAGATGGAGCTATTTGGGAGCTATTTAGAGAACACAGATGCTCAAAGGACATCTTGCTGTCTTTCTCCTTAAATATAATTCCCAACTATAGGACATAGGTGTAAGACACATTACAATCGCAAAGGAATTGACAAATGGCAAGGTGCAAATTCGTCTGGATGTCTGCCAGGCATGCTCATTCAACTGTAAATAGGTAGAGAAGGGGGCATTGACCACCGTTCACACTTGGAAGATCAAACGATCACTGTCTTTGTCTTAATCCGTTTACATGCTCACCTGAGGAAAAACAGGCACTGTCCTGATCACTGTATGGGTGTGGTGTGACCATGTTAAGTCCTCAGTAATGTGGACACCGAGGAACTTGAAGCTGCTGACTCTCTCCACTGTATCCCCACCAATGTAGATAGGGGTGTCGCCCTCCCTACCGAGAAATGAAGCTGCTGATTCTCTCCCCTGCAACCCCACAGATGTAGATAGGGGTGTGGCCCTCCCCTGCCCCCTGCTTCTTCCTGAAGTCCACAATCAGCTCCTTAGTTTTGCTGATGTTGAGGGAGAGATTATTGTCCTGGCACCAGTCACCTGGGGTCTGCCTGTCAGGAAGTCCAGCATCCAGTTACACAGGGAGGTGTTAAAACTAGGGTGTTGAATGCTGAACTGGAGTCAATCAACAACATTCTCACAAGAGGTATCTCTCTTGTCCAGGTGGGATAGGGCAGTGTGCAGGGTGAAAGCAATGGTGTCATCACTGGATCTGTTGTGGTGGTATGCAAATTGAAGTGGGTCCAGTGTGGCAGGTAGGAGTTGATGTGGGTCTTAACCAGCCTCTCAAAGCACTTCATGATGACAGATGTGAGTGTTACATCTGGCACTGCTGCGTCAGTGCAATGTGTTTTACGGCAACGTGCGATTCATGTGACCGTACCTGTTTTCAGTTAGTGGCATTTTGGTTAATAAAATGAAGACCACGCTCCGAAGTTAGCTCTGGCTTCAGTCTCCGTTATTAAAACCTAACATTGGCGACGAGAGATGGCTGATTGCTCCCTACCACCACCCTCCCCCTTCCTAGCCCTACCGGGAGAACCACCGGTGCCGTGGCCTCGCTGGATTTCCTCGTTCGAAACATATATTCTAGCTGCCGGCTTAGAGGATGTTTTGGCTGTGAGGAAACGTGCACTGTTGCTGCACTGCCTCGGAGCGGAGGGACAGCGCGTGTTTGGAACTCTCGGCACTGCAATGACTTACACAAATGCCGTGGAGCTACTAAAAGCACATTTCGCAGCTCCACAAAGTGCTCTGCTCCGTCGCGTCATATTCCGACGGAGGTACCAACGGTCGGGTGAGTCAGTGACACAGTTCGTGGCTGATTTACGAGGTTCAGCTAGCTTGTGCAAGTTCGGGGCCTTACATGACGAAATGACAAGGGACCACCTGATACTGCACACGAACTGTGACAAAATAAGGGAAAGACTGCTACTGGAAAATGATGATTTAACATTAGCAGCAGCTCTACACCTTGCAGTTCAGGTTGAATCTGCTCTGGAATGTGCAGCTAGTTTATCCACCTCTTCCAACTCTCTAGCACTGGCCAAGGCAGCGGGCCCACTCGAGTCACGGGTGCCGCTCCTCCACGTGAGTGCAGACAGCAGCGAGGAGAACATATTACTAGCCTCTCAGTCACGTGACCGCCCACACCAGCCATGTGGGAATTGTGGCTCTTCTGCGCACGATTCAAGAGCTCAGATCTGTCCTGCCCGTGGTAAAACCTGCTCCAACTGCGGGAAACTCAACCACTTTCACAAAGTCTGTAGGTCTGCCCCAGCTAGAGCCTCCCAGCCACCTACCACAATCATCCACAATGTTAGCTCAGGACGAGCGCCATTTAAAACATGCTCGTTGATGGTTGGTGATGTTACTCCGCCCCTCCTCCTAGACACTGGAGACACGGTGTCCCTCCTGAACTTGGCGACTTACACACAGTTTTTCTCCCACGAGCCACTGGAGCAGCCCACCACCACCCTGCGTGGCTATGCCAACTCCAAGATTGACATTGTGGGCTCCCTTCAGCTGCCTGTGAAATACGGAGAGAAGACACTGCCACTCTTCAGGTTCAATATCGCATGCCACGGGACCAACCTCCTAGGCCTCGACCTTTTCAACAGCCTCGGTTTCACTCTGCTAGACACCGCTGGCTCAGAGATTCACACTGTTGCCATCCCCTGGCAGCAACAGTGGCCCATGCTGTTCAGCGGTGTGGGCTGCCTCAATGTTTTCGCCCACCAGCCCTTGTTAGACCCGCAGGTGACACCTGTCATCCAGCCCCTCTGCCGCTCTCCTCTGGCACTCCGCGATGACATCTCCTCTGAGCTACAGAGCATGCTCGATGGCGACGTCATCGAGCAGGTGAATGCTGGATGCTGGATCTCCAACATTGTGGTGGCAAAGAAGAAGTCTGGGGGTCTGCGACTCTGTGTGGATCTAAGAGCGGTAAACAAGGCCATTATCCCAGACAAATACCCTTTGCCAACGACAGAGGAGCTCACTGCCAATTCCACGGGTCCACCACTTTCTCCAAACTAGACCTCCGCCAGGGTTACCTCCAGGTGCCACTACACCCTGAGAGCCGCAACCTCACCGCGTTTATCACCCACAAAGGGGTCTTCAGTTACAAACGCATGGCTTTGGTCTAAGCTCTGCCCCCAGCTGCTTCCAAAAGATAATGGCCTCCATCTTCGCTGGGATCCCGGGTGTGGCCATCTACCTGGATGATATCATGGTTCACGGGGCCACTGCCGAGAGCCACAACGAGCGCCTCCACAGCGTCTTCGCTGCCCCGGCCATTGAGTTTGTGGGGTTCCGTCTCTCGGCTGATGGCATATACCCACTCCACTCGAACACAGAGGCCATCGGTGCTGTGATGTCCCTGCTGCAAGGGGGTGTGGAGAGGCCGATCGCCTTCGCCTCACGGGCTCTCAGCCCCACGGAACAGAGGTACTCGGTGGGGGAGCGGGAAGCCCTAGCGTGCCTCTGGGCATGTGAGCGCTGACACATACCTCTATGGACACACATTCACACTGAGGACGGACCATCAGGCCCTCACCACCCTCCTAGCCACGTCTGGCACCGGCCACAAACCACTCCGTCTCCATCGTTGGGCCGACCGCCTGCAGCAGTACAACTTCCGCCTGCAGTTCACGCCGGGCCGGGACAACGTGGTGGCTGACAGGTGCAATCCCCAACCCACCCCCAGATCCATCTTTGCCCCCGGTCAGGACCAGGCCGAGCACGACCTCGTCCAGCTCCTCCACACACCCCTCCAGGAGACAGTGTCACTGAGGGAGATCCAGGACGCCTCAGCTGACGACCCCACCCTCTCTACACTCTCGACCTACATCAGACAGGGCTGGCCGGCGAGGGTACCAGATGAGATGCTCCCCTACTCCAGGGTCAGGGACAAACTGTCATGTTGGAACGACACCTGCATCGCTTGCGGGCTCTGCACTGTGGTCCCGAGTGCCCTTCGGGCATGTGTCCTTGCTATGGCGCACGAGGGCCACTTGGGCATAGTCAAGCTCAACAGCCTCGGTGTCGTGACGTGGTGTGGTGGCCAGGCATCGATAGGGAAATTGAGACCCTGGTCAAGGACTGCACTGCTTGCCTTCTTAGCGGTAAGACCAGGGCCCCAGCCCCACCCCCACCCATCCAACCGCTGGACTGGCCGTCCCAACCCTGGGAGCACCTACAACTTGACATCTGCGGCGAGCTGCATGGAGTACCGCATCACCAGCGGTTCCTCGTCTTTGTCTACGACCTCCACTCTAAGTGGCCAGAGGTAGCGCCCGTGGGCTCGGTCACAGCCAAGGTGTTGATTGACATTCTCGACTCTCTGTTTGCGTGTTGGGGCCTGCCCAAGAGGATCACGACTGACAATGGTCCCCAGATGGTCTCCCACGAACTGTCCTCTTATCTGGAGGGGAAAGGAATACGAAACTATGGAGGGACATGCAGCGTTCGGCCTGTAGAGGAAGCTACAGGACCGTGGCAAGGGTTACGGAAGCGAGGCTTTGTTGCGCACCTGTTGCGAATGAAGCCTCGTTAACGAAATGGTTTAAGATGTGTGTGCCTCTGCTATGGAAAGGAGGAAGCTGGGAAGCTGCGACTGGAAAGTCGGCGAGGAAAAGTTTTAATAAACGGGGTTCGCCCTTACCACACCTACTGAGTCCGCCTCTGTGTCAGTTACATTGGCACCCAATGTAGGGCACAGAGTGAAGGAGAATAGAAAAGAGTAATATGGAGACATTAAGCGCGGCCATCGCCAGGATGACCCTCATCCTGGAGCAGCAGGCCCACCTGCAGCAGGAGCAGCAGTCCGCGGTGGGAGAGATGGCGATGGCGAGGGCTGAGTGCCCTCCTCCGGGAGCTCGTCAGGGCCATCAAGGCGGGACCGGTGCCACCTCCAGAAGATAGGGGACCTGGACGACCCGGAGGCGTTCCTGGCAGTGTTCGAGGGGACGGCGAGGATTTCAGGGTGGCCGGATGGCGAGTGGGCGTACCATCTGCTGCCCCTCCTGTCAGGTGAGGCGCAGCTCGCTGCCCACAGCCTGCCAGTGGCCGCCCAGCGGGATTATCCCTCCCTAGCCCGGGCGATTCGAGACCGCCTGGGCCTCACCCCGGAAGAAAACTGTCGCCGGTTCCGGGCCCTGACAATGGAGGAGGGGAGCCAGCCCTTTGCCTACGCCCAACGGCTGTGGGACAGCGCGTGGCAGTGGCTGGACCCAAGGAACAGCTCGGCGGAGGAGGTCGGGGACCGGGTGGTGATGGAGCAGTTCCTCATGGGGCTCCCGGCCCGGACCGCCGCCTGGGTCCAGTACCACCGGCCCCAGGTTCTCGCGGCCGCCGTTACCTTGGCGGAGGACCATCTTTCCCTCCCGCCACGGGAGCCCCGGCGACCAACCCCGGCCCCGCGCCAAGGGGGCGGGGGGGCGGCGCCCGGAAGGAGCTGTGGTGCCGGACGAGGAGAGGCCGGCGCCCGCCCCGAGGACGAGATGGCAGGGGCAGGCATGTCGAGAACCAGCCCTGGCCCCACAGGAAGCACCCTGAGTGGCAGGGGGGGTGTGTTGGCGCTGCGGGCGGCCGGGCCATGTCCAGGCGAATTGCCCAGTGATGGAGGTGGGGCAGATCATCTGCATCGGCAACATACCGGGCCCTCCCCCTGGACCAGGAGAGGCGTATTGTGTTCCGGTAAGGATACAACACGATACGCACCAGGCGTTCTTGGATTCGGGCTGCATGCAGTCCATGATCCAGGAGCGCCTGGTTCGACCGGGGGCATTGTTAAAGGCATCGAGGGCGTTGGTGAAGTGTGTGCATGGGGAAATTCATGAATATCCTGTGGTCGCTATCGAAATTCATTATGAGGGAAAAAAGCATAGTGTACAGGCGGCGGTTAGCCCGCACCTCACGCATCCCCTTGTTCTGGGTATAGATTGGGAAGGGTTTCCTCAAGCGGTAAAGCGGGCTACCGGGGTGCGTGCATGACAGAGACTGACTTCCCCCTCGAGCAGTCTCGTGACGAGACCCTACGACCGGCCTATGACCAAGTGATAGCGATTGATGGTACGTTGGTACGTCCAGACACAGCCCCTGTGTGGGTCACTGTATCCCCCCCCTAGTCTCCCTCCATCATGTTTGACCTCCACGCCAACGACACCATGACACAACGACACCTGGAGTGCACCCAAAGCCACGGAGGGTCAAAGGGAGCCTGCCAACATGACACCTGCACGAGGGCAAGTAACCGACGGTAGGTACTCCCGACCCAACCCAACAGCAGATCAGCCTAGGGGGAACTATGTTCCCCCCGAAGAGTTCAACAAGATGACCCCTGAGCAGAGAGAGGCCCTCTTCCAGTCCCGCAAGGGCCAATAAGTAATGGCTACCAACTCGCGGGTCACCCTGGAGCATACCTACTGGGTGGGGAATGACATCTATACTGACATCTTAGGTGTACCCTACCTGGTGGACTCCGGGGCTGAGGTGTCCATGACCCGCGATAAGTTACAATGCAAAGGACACCTCGAAGTGACATTGGCAGATGGGGAGAAAAGGAGAATGCTGTATGGTATCTGTAAAGGTATCGTATGGCTACTCGGTCCATATAACCTGATAACGATTAAAGACTTAGCAGACGTACATAAACCTGGGAAGCAGAGGACTCCAGTGAGAAGAAAACTAGAACTACAAGCCAGAGCGGTGCGAGCAGGCCCGACCCAGCCAGACTGGTATAAGCCAGTAGACGTTCCAGAGGTCATGAAGGAGAGAATCAAGGACAGTGACCTCTCGCCCAAGGGCAAGGAACGGCTTGGTCAAATGCTGGCAAAAGCACAAGTAGCATGGTTCAAGAATGACTGCGGTAAACTAGGCCCGGAATACACCCATACTATCCAAGGAGGATTGCATCCTGAGGTACGGCAGTACCCTCTGAATCCGGGAGCGGTGAAGGAGATGGATACCATAGTCAAAGAACTTTTAGCATTAGAAATCCTCCAGGTGGAACCGAATCCAATCACCAACAGCCCCATTCAGGCCGTAAAAAAGCCTGAGTCTGCTGGAGGGGGTTGGAGGCCTGTCATCAACTTCAAGCTCTGAATCGTCGGACCATAGCTAACAAAGCCAGCCTAATCAATTCACAAGGTACATTGAAGACCCTGGCAGTCAAGAAGTATAAATCCTGCATAGACCTGGCAAATGGGTTCTTTAGCCTACCCCTGGCACGAGTCTCACAGGCCAAGACAGTACTTAGGTTTTCACGTTTCCACAACCCTGGGGTTATCTGTTGGCTACAAGGAGAAACTGTCCCTGATACAGCCACATACCAATAAGCGGGGGCTTCAGAGCTTCAAAAACCAAAAATCAACAAGTGGTCCTGGACTGCAACTGACCAGGAGAACCTGGAGAATATACGCAAAACCATACTCACAGCAGTCAGGCTTGAGCCGAGAGACCTTAAAAGCCGACTGGAGATCGAATTCCGCTGTGAGGACGAAGACACGGTGGTGAGGGTGAGAAATGAGGGGGGAGGACTAGTGGCTCTATGGAGTTACGTGCTGCCTCCAGTGGAGCGCAAATACCCCCTTGAGGAGAAAGAACTGGCAGTGCTGGACAAATATTGGAACCAACTGAAGGAGCTGGCCCAGGGCCACGGCATTAAGGTCAACACACAGAGCTAGGTTCATCGTTACCTGAAAAAAGGTACCGTGGAGAGCACCAAGGCAACCAACACAAGTTGGAGAAAGTGGGAGGATATCCTAATGGACCCAGACCTAGAGATTGGACCTATAACCATGGCAAAGCCCAAACCACCAGAACCGGACGTGACAAAGATTGAACCATATGAGTGGGAGCTGTACACTGATGGCTCAAAGAGAGGAGGGGATGAATGGGCCTACTGGGGATTTATACTCTTTTCAGTTTCGACGAACAAAGAGCTATTCCGACAGAAGGGACGAATCCCAGGTACAGCGCAGACAGAAGAGTTGGAGAGCTTTTACTGTGCACAGGCCCTAAAAGAAGATCTAGACATATGGCAAGAAAACGGTTTCGAAGGAGCAAAGGGTAAAGAAGTGGCTCACAGAGACCTGTGGAAGAAGATTGCTGAACAAAGATTCAAAGTGGCATTAGAAGTGATACACCAAAAGGCTCATACAACAGAAGGGGAGCACTGGCGACGAAACGCAGAGGTTGACCGTTACGTGCAGCTCCGCAGAATCATTGTGGTCGGCGACGAGAAGTGGAAAAAGACACCTAAGGGAAAGGTGGTCCCACCTGAGAGCGTGAAGAGGGTAGTACAGGCTCTGCATGAAAATGTGGGCCATGCAGGTGTGCTACCCACGCGCAAAGAATTGGAGAAACTGCAACTTTGGATCCCAGAACACCAGATTCGCGAGGTTCTCAAAGGCTGTGAAGTATGTGGTCAGTACAACGCAGGCTGGAGGGGACAGCGGGTGGCAGGACAAACAGTCAAGAGCACTATCCCATGGGGATCCGTCTGCATGGATGTGGCTGGACCAATGGGAGTGAATGGCAAAAAAGGTGAAAAATATCTATTGGTACTCGTAGACTCTATGTCGGGGTACGTGGTAGTGAAGGCCATATGGAAGGCCAATGGAAGCAGCGTCGTGGGCATGTTGGACCAAACTTGTGGTATTCTGGGGGTGCCCAAAGAACTGAGAACAACGGATCACACTTCCGTAATGCACAGGTGGACACCTGGTGCCAGCAGAAGGCCGTGATGAGGGTTTACTCTCATCCCTACACACCACAAGCCAACTGTAAGTGGCCGTATGCTCAAAGTGCATGGAAGTGTGCTCGTCCCCCACTGGCAACCTATCAAATCCCATTGGTCCTCAGGGTCTATCGAGATCCAACCGACCCCAAAGTGCCGGCTGCAGCAGACCTACCCGACTATGAGAGCATGAGGGCCTGTGACGGAGGATGGGAAGGGCCCTGGGAGCTAACTACCTAGGGTAAGCTGATCGAAGAAGTATTCCTAGATCCAGACATCCCAGCTATCCAAATGCTCCAGGAGATCCCCCGTGAGGGGGGAAGAAGGCGTCGGATGCGACGGATGGCGTCACTGTCAGGTCTGGTCAAATGGAGCAGCGAATTAAATAAAAAAGAAGAGCAAAAAACCAAAGCAAAGTTAAAACAAGGAACACAAAGAACCCATGGCAGTAAATGGTACGACATAAGGAAGGAATTATTTCAAAACTCCGACAGAGAATATGATCCACGAAAACCCCTCAACCATTTGGAAAGATGCACAAGTCCAATTCATTGTCTGACGCATATAAGAGTTCCGATGCAAGAGTATGTGTGGACAAACCATAACAATACATCAAGTTACTACTGTAGTGTCCGGTATGAGGAGCGGAGTCCAGTGATAGCCGAAGCTAGTAGCATTGAGAGAACTCCTTGAGAGAACACCGCCTTACATTTTGTCCTGAGAAAACATCTGTGGCTCGGGATTCCTCTACCAAGAGCACGCTGTCAGGACCATGGAGAAACACACACGGGACCATTCCCGATAGTCCTGAATGTTCTCTCTCGATGGATGCCCTGCAACGCAACGGGTGGAGTAACAGATCTAAGATTGCGGTGGGGGCCCAACTACGCTGACCCACTCCAAGGGGAATAGCTAGAGATCACGAGTGGGAGAGCTTTGGTCTGGACCAACAGTCCTTACTTGCTAGATTGGCTGTCAAAGGGAAGAGAAGGAGATGTAATCGAGGCCCATGACAAGCACATCACACGTCCCTGGGTGAGCGTAACCACCGAAAGTTTCGAGACTCAAACCAGCTGGAGGCCGATGTTAGAACCTCTAAGAGGCCCGTCCCAAAACCCCATCCGAGAGTTTTTCAGACCATGGGGATCGGCCTTGACGCATGGTGAAGGTTACGGAGATCGGTGTCACCTGGTGGAGGTGTCTCATGAAGGAATGCCTCTGATAACTCTAAAGGCACATACCGTCAATCGCTACCCCTGGGGTGACCCATGGCAACAACAACGCTACAGGGATGAATATCCAAGCCACGGACCACGGACCTGTCCGGAGAAAACGTCAGTAATGACCTGGATGTGGGTGTGGCAAAGGTTCGAGACACCTATAAGCCTGCATATGAAAAAGAGCCATAGGAGGGGCGGGAAGCCAATCAACCTAGTCAAATGGGGTACGGAATTAAATGGAGATCTATGAAAAGCGGCTGAGTACAAGTGGCTCCATGAGAAACTCCTGCACCTGCAAGGAGGGCCAGATATGATTTGGGATTACACATGCCCACCACGGAAACTCTACAACCTGCATGGGGAGGTAATATAAATACATACACACAGAGATATAATGATCAAACATGACCAGACCTGTGAGCAGAGACGACCTAAGGACCGAACAACGACGATGAGATGGAATATGATAGGACACTTTATGATAGTAGCGGCGGGACTGGTAGCAGTCTTAGCCATTCTTTATTTCTGTGGAGACAAACCATGGGAAGAGTATACTACACTAGTACAAAGAGATTCGACCAAACGTGCTGGTTGGCTGAGCAGAGCCAACAACCGGGAGGAGAGAACAGCACCATTCCAGCACTAAAGGAACTGCTGAAAAGATGGAATGGAACAGGAAATGAAGGCAATAGTATACCGGGGTGGCTAAATAATAATTCCACTACCCTGGATGAGGGAAACAACGAAACTCTAGCCAAATAGACAGCAATACTGGCGAACGAGACGACAGGGCAAGAGGCCTTGGAGGGGGTAGAACCATTAGGTTAGGATCTAATAATGTTTTTTCTGAACCTGACCAGAAAAGAAGTGAAAAGTGTACAATGCAATTGGGTCCACACGGTTCAATCCAACCCTAAGTGGTATTGCACCGAAGGCTGTATCCCTATCCCTGGGGGTAGCCACCCCAAACAGGGGTATTGGATGAAGGAGAAAGTGTTCAATGCACCGAATAAGAATCTGTCATGTATAATGATACTTCCAAGGCAAGGACCATTCTGGGGCACTTATAATTTAACCTGTGATCAAGCCCTCACACCTGTGAAACAACTCAATAGAACAACCCAACGCCAGAATCAGAATTTGACTGTAACAAGATCCTTGACACAGAGGCGGACTCAGTCGGTCTGGTAAGGGCAAACCCCGTTCATTAATACTCAATATTCCTCGTCGACTTTCCAGTCGGAGCTTTCCAGCTTCTCCCCCCCAAAGCAGAGGCACACACATCTTAAACCATTTCGTTAACGAGGCTTCATTCGCAACAGGTTGCGCAACCAGTCTCGTTTCCGTAACCCTGACCAAGGTCCTATAGCTCCCTCTACAGGCCGAACGCTGCATGTCCCCCCACATACCCCCACCGCCTGACACAGGCCGGGGACACGACAGCCGACAGCCTACTCCCCCCCCCCCCCCTGCCTGGGAGAGGAAGTCTGCCACGACCATCTGCGCCCCCGGTCTGTGCACGACCGAAAAGTTGAAGGGCTGCAACGCGAGATACCACCGGGTGATCCTCGCGTTCACATCCTTCATGCGGTGGAGCCACTGGAGGGGAGCATGGTCGGAATAGAGGGTGAAAGCGCGACCCAGCAGGTAATAGCGGAGGGCATCGACTGCCCACTTGATGGCGAGGCACTCCTTCTCCACCGTGGTGTACTGGCCCTCCCTCTCCGACAGTTTGCGGCTCAGGTACAGCACCGGCCGGTCAGCCCCCTCCACCCGCTGGGTCAGCACTGCTCCCAGGCTTCTATCCGATGCGTCCATGTGTAGGGAGAAAGGGAGGTTAAAATCAGGCGCATACAGGACCGTTTCTCCACAAAGAGTGCCCTTAAGGGCCTCGAACGACCCCTGGCACTGGCCCAACCATTGGACCGGATCTGGGGCACCCTTCCAGGTGAAGTCCGTCAAGGGACTGGCCAGCTCTGAGAAGCCCGGCATGAACTGCGGGTAATAGCTAGCCAGCCCCAGAAACACCCTCACCTCCTTCTTCGTCTTGGGCCGCGGAGAGGCGGCATTGGCCGCAGGTTGCACCTCCCCTCGACCCAAGTGGTACCCCAGATACCGGATCTCCCTCCGCCCGATCACACACTTTTTCGGGTTGGCCATCAGCCCCTCCTGCCTCAGGGACCGCAGAACAGCAGCCACATGCTGCGCCCAGGTGTCACTGTAAATGACTATGTCATCCAGATAGGCAGCAGCATAGGCAGAGTGCGGCCGCAGAATGCAGTCCATGAGGCGCTGGAAAGAGGCTGGGGCTCCGAACAACCCGAAAGGGAGCACCATGAACTGATACAACCCGAGCGGAGTGGAGAATGCAGTCTTCTCCCGGGATACCGGCGAGAGGGGAATCTGCCAGTATCCCTTCGTGCAATCCAATGTCGTAAAAAACCTGGCCGTGCTAACCCTAACCCTATGTGAAGGTCAGGAGATCAAGGGCTACGAATGGCTGGGGCCTAACCGTATCTACAACAACGGAACCTGTCATTCACCATCTGAGCACAGGCTACATTGTAGTTCAATTCTGTCCGCTGACCATGAGTGCACCTGGATCGAGTTAATGGGAGCAACCATAACAGGAGCGGGGGCTGAAGTTGCATACGAAGTAGTGGAGAAGATAGGAGAAGGAGTCGAAGTAGTAGCAGGCTGGGTCGGAAGAGTTCTTGCCCAAATTTGGCCATATTTGCTGTTACTACTAGGGTTGCTAACCGCGGTTATTCTCGTGATGGTGAAGAGCGGAAACAAAGGCTCTGTTCAGATCGATGTTCATGCGAAACGTAGACAGGGAGGGGTTCCTCCAGGGGGAGGAGCTCACAGAAGTATAAATCAGCGGGTTGCGGAGTAGCTGCTCATAAAGAGTTCCGCACTCCTGAACTGCACTTCGAAGAGAAAGAGCACTTTTATTCTTGCAAAATTAGATTAACCTTATACCACCATGACCAACAACAACCAATGTAACGGGAGCCTTATCCCACCAACCTGTGCCGGGGATAAAGAGGCCCTACCATACTACGGGGTGAGTACCATGACAGATTTCTGCGTCATAGAAGATGCTTGGTTACTTGCTTGGTACTTGGTACTCTACTCCTGTATTAGAACTTGGACATGCCTGCAGCCCTTGAGAATAATAGCCTTGGCAGAAGGGATCGTGAAAGTGGGAATCGAGGTGTTTTTGCTAGGAAGACCAGTATATACCTTGTCCTGGTTTGCAACCTACATCCTGGGCCGCATTACTCTCAATAAATCAACCATGGGCCTGGCTAAAGGAGCACTGATAGTAGTTTGGATGTTCACTGACATTTTGACATTTTTAATCCCATGATCATAGCCAAAATGGTAAACGAAGGAGTGATTGTTCTAAGCGCACTATCCGAGATAACGATTATGGTGAGCCTCGTTCAAAGAAGACAACAACTATGGTTGTTCAGACTATTCAGAGTAATAGGATGGGGTTAGGATAGGGAATCCTGAGTGTGCTAAACTGGCACAAGTTCTTGACCCAACTACCCCTAGTAATATGGTTCATGTTATACGAAGCTCTAAGTCCAAGAAGCACTGCAGGACTGGGTTCTCGGAGCCAGCTGCTAACCTCGCTAGTGCTCAGCACACCAAGGGTGCGGTCTTTCGGCTGAGGGCATGTTTGCCAACCCCTGAACACAGCCGTGGCTGATTCCTGGTTCCGTTCGACGGGACACTACTGGGTCCTCTCCAAATTCATATTCAAATAAGATCAGACAGAGTAGGGAAAGTGGTAGGATTTTATTCTTTTCTACTTTTTACATTTTTAACCATTTTTAACATTTATATTCTGTCTGTAATCCATTTTTGACAATTTTGCTACGCTGTAATGCTTTAAGCCTAAAATAAAGATCTAACCTGCAATTAAAGCAACAGTTATTCTAAATGTAATTATTATTTAGTTACCTAAGAATTTATACCCTCCTTGTTATATAATACAATAGACTTATAGCGCATTATAGGATCTGAATGGTTATTCTAGCCCCAGAGATATCTACCCTCTGGTAGAATGCCTATTATCTCCTTTGGGTAAAAGTATACTTACCGATAAATAACTCATCCTCGACCACATCAACTTGCACTCGTTAAGATTAGAGCTGTCGTTAACTATAGGTAGTGATGGGCAAATGAAGCTTTTGTGAAGCACTGAACCACTTGTGCCAATTGTTTCGAAAATGGGTTCATTACTCGAAGCTTCAGTTACAGTGACCTCTCCTGGCGAAGTGCAAGGCTGCAGTCAAATTAGGCAGGCTAGTTGGTGGACAGGAGGCTTTTAATTACACGCACGCACGCACGCACGCACGAACACACACACCTCAATGAGCAGTGTTGGAGAAACTACTTTACTTTTGTAGAAAAGATCTTTTGTTCTGAAGCATCTTTGCTTTGATCAACCTTGGATTTAAAGTATTGTAACGACCCTGTGAAAGGCCCGTTAGCAATTCCGCCAAGGGAGTTACCGCTCTTGGTGTTGTGGCTAGCGCGGCCGGTTTGTAAGCGAAAGATTGCGAGTTCGATACCCGCTTAAGGCGAGCTGCTCTACCACGCCGTTCGCTACAGCATCTTTGCTTTGATGAAATTCTTTGATGCACACACACACTAAGACTGAATATCATGTTCTATTTACAAATAAAGATTGATGAATGTGTGTATTGTGTTATTGAGGAGAGAGTGCTGGGGAAAATATGGCATAGGTTGGGTGTGTTTGTGTAACTATGGCAGGGGGTGATTATGTGGGATGGGGAACACTCAAAGATTACAAGAAGAACACTCAGAGAATACAAACGCAATACCAACAACTCAACAGCAACAACGCACCTACTACGACAATCCACAAATTGTGCATTGTTTAGAGCGGTTATAAAGTGTTGAGGCACTCAAATTCAAAACTGTCGCAACCTTTCACCTGTCAGAATCGAGACGAGGCAGTGCCAGTGAATCACCTGATTGGACCGCGAACCAGTCAGGTGATTCATTCAGGCAACGAAGCAGTTGCTGCTTCGGACGTCATATGTCACGTGATTTTTTTCGCACCAAAGCAAGCTTCGAAGCAGTGCTTCGATAAAATTGTTGGTCAGTGTTTGAAGCACGTATCGAAGCTTCAGTGTCAAACTGCCATCACTAACTATAGGGGCTTTTTATATATTATGCAAGTCTTTAGTGGGTTATTTATGTTTGCATAGTGTAGAAAGAGGAAGCAGGGGAGGCTATAGGACGGAGACAGTTAACAGCGGAGTGAATCTAATCGACTCTAGCCTAAAATATCTCTTTTAGCGTCCTGTTTGGTAGGAGACCGTCAGACTAAGAGTTTATTTTCCCTTGGAGGACGGCTAGTATACCGGGGCCTTGTACGGGGTCTTTTTGCCGGGAGACAGTAAGAAACCCAAGGGGTTTACATTTTCATCACGTGGGCTTACCTCTGTTACAACTCACCAGCTTAGGAGCGTGTGCCTCCCACTTTATGTATTAGTCTAGTGTAGCATATCATTATAGCATAGCCATGATAGTATATCCTTCGTCTTCGCCCATAGTGACCATCGAACGTTCGGTGGTGGTGAAGATTAACGCCGGAGCGGATGTAGAGTCCGATGTAGAGGCTAAGCCACCAGCCACCTTGCCACATTTCGAGCAATTTTCCCCTGCTAGTACGCACTCTGTAACAGTTGTTGGTGCCCGCCTCAAAGTACGCCTGGCCCCCCTGCAGATGGAGGCACAGGACAAAGAGAGGCAGGCTGAGTATAATCTCCGGTTGGAGATCCGCAGGCTGGAAATTGAGGCAGACAAGGAGGTGAGTCTATGGAGACTAGAACTTGAAGCTGTAAGTGCAGGGCGTTCTTCGCCCGCAACCTCCACCTTGCCTTTTCTACCAGCTTGCTCATCGGACACATTTGTTGTGAGGAAACACATTGCTTTGGTTCCTCAGTTCCGTGAATTGGAAATTGAATTGTGCTTTTGAACGCATTGCAGCTTCTCTGTGGTGGCCTAAGGAGGTGTGGTCTCTCTTGCATCAATGCAAGGTAAAGCCTGGAAGTGTTGTCTTCCCTTTCTCTTGAAGAAAGTTTAGATTATAATATTATTAAAGCTACCGTTCTTCGTGCCTATGAGCTTGTGCCAGAAGCATACAGGCAGAAATTTAGAAATCACAAAAGGTCACCTAATCAGACATTTATGGAATTTGCTGGAGAGAAGGAAACCCTGTTTGATCGGTGGTGCACCACCAGCAAGGCTACTGATGTTTCTTCTCTCCGTGAGTTAATTTTACTTAAAGAGTTCAAGAATAGTGTACCAGAATGTTTGGTAACATATTTAAATGAACAGAAGGTGGCGTCGTTGTCCCAGGCAGCTGTACTAGCGGATGAGTTTGTATTAACCCACAAGCCTGTTCAGTTGTTTTCCGTAATGGGGGTAGGAATACGTCCTCTCCCACTGCTCAGTCTGGTCAGTCAATAGGACTTCCTTTACGCTCTAAGGAGGAACGGGAATGTTTTTATTGTCATAAGCCTGGCCATGTCATTGCTGATTGTTTAATTCTGAATAATAAACAGCCAAAGCCTGTTAAGCAACCCAAAGTGGTTGGATTGATTCGAACAGTGCCTCCTCCTGTGACAGTCATGCCTAGTAGGCCTACTGTGGGTGATTTTGACTCTCCCGACCCTTGCTACGACCCATTTATTCTTAATGGTCTAGTGTCACTAACCGTCGGCGATCTGAAGGACCAGCGAAAAATTATGATTATTCGAGACACTGGTGCTACACAGTCATTCATCCTGTCTGATGTGCTACCTTTGTCAAACGATTCGTTCTGTGTTACTAGCATTTTGGTTCAGGGCATAGAAATGGGGTTTGTGCCAGTCCCATTACACCAGGTACATTTACAATGTGAATTGGTCAGTGGAGTTTTCAGAGTTGGTGTACATCCTACCCTACCGGTGAAAGGCATTCATTTCATTCAGGGTAATGATATTGCTGGAGGTAAAGTGCTGCCTGTTTTAGAGCTGTTGGAATGCCCAGCAGAAGCTCAGACTGATGACTAGGCCGTGAGTTTCCTGTTCTTGGCAGTATTGGCAACAGATGAATTTGTGAGCTCTACCCTTGTACCCCCACCATCCACACCCTGATAAAGACCGTGCCAGAGAGTGCGCTGGCCCCAGCATAGACAATTTCAATGTGTGAATCACTCGTGATCAGCTGGTAACTGCACAGAAAATAGATCCTACCCTTAAGAAATGCTATGTGAATGCTGTTTCTCCGGAGGGAGTTAACAAAAAGAATGTAGCGTACTTCATAGACAATGACCTTCTCATGCATAAGTGGACTTCCCGTCTTGATTCAGAACATGACTGGAGTGTGATCTATCAGATTGTTGTACCCATGGCATACCGACAGCATGTTTTATCTCTGGCTCATGATCACCTATGGTCTGGCCATTTAGGTATCACAAAGACCTACGATAGAATTCTTAGGCATTTCTTTTGGCCAGGTCTAAAATGAGATGTAGCTCATTTCTGTTGTACCCGCTACACCTGTCAGATACTATCTAATACCTGTGCTAGGTGAGCCTTTTGAGCATGTGCTAGTAGATTGTGTTGGCCTGTTACCCAAGTCTAAGACTGGTAACCAGTTTTTGTTGACAATTATGTGCGTGGCTACGTGGATAATCCAGAGGCTATTCCTTTTAGGAAAATCACTGCTCAGTCAGTTGTCAAGGCCTTGATTAAGTTTTTTTTCGACATTTGGACTCCCAAAAATGTTACAAATGGATCAGGGTTCCAATTTTAAACAGATGTCTCTGTCTATTACACACCGAGTTTCTAGTGCCTACAATCCTGATTCGTAAGGTGCACTTAAACGGTGGCATCAAACTTTCAAATCCATACTGCGGAAGTACTGTTTTGAGATTGGTCCAGGTCAATACTCTGTGGAACAGAAGTTGAGTAACACCGATTAAGATTAAGTCTTGAGTTTGCCACATTAAGATGGTAAAGTTATATCATGCTCGAAGGAAACCCCTGATGAGACTGCTGGACCCGCTGTCAAATCTGCTGTTCCTGCTGTATTGGTTCCAGGCTCAAGTAATGTTGTTGTTGGTGACGAGGATGGCTTGGAGTTGCGTAATGCTCCCCAACAGACCCCTCGGTTACACAACTCTGAGATGCTGTTGGCTCTTGACTCGCATTTGCCGTATCTGGATAGTGATCAGAAAGCCAGCATCATAACCTTGATACAAGGGTTCCCTTGTCTACTCTGTGATGTTCCTGCTCGGACCACCGTTCTTGAGAATGATATAGATGTGGGAGGCACACCTCCTATTAAGCAGCATCCATACCGTGTTAACTCGATGAAAAGGTTAGTCAGGAAACAGGAGGTTGCTTATTTAGTTGATAATAATCTGGCAACTTCCAGCTCTAGTCCTTGGAGGTCACTCTGCCTCTTGGTTCCCAAGCCAGATGGCACGTTTTGTTTTTGCACAGATTACTGAAAAGTGAACAATGTTACGGTTTCAGACTCGTATCTATTGCCATGTCTTGATGATTGTGTAGACACCATCGGGTCTGCCCGTTTTGTAACAAAGTTGGATTTATTAAAGGGTGTGGCGCCCGGCCCGTGCCTAAGCCCATGCGCGAGTGTGGGACGGTGGTAAATGGAGTATATATCTCGCCTCGCTTTGTCTCTGCTGTTTCTGCTGTCCCTCTCTTGCCCCGTGTTGTCTTTGGCAGGACCATGTATGGAGTTCCTGCGCCCCAAGGGGCCACAGCTGCAACCCGTGGAGATAATCACCGTATGCCCATACATGGAGTTCCTGCCCATCAAGGCACAGGTGAAGCAGGAGCAGCAGAGACGGTACAAAAGTAGCCCACGGAGCACCCAGTGGAGAGGAGTTGCTACGGCGAACCAAGGAGCAGTTGATGAGAGAGAGAATAAGCCAAGTCACCATTGTCCAGTGTATGACCCCTGACCATAGGAGAGCCCGCTACGTTGCCAACCTTCGCCTGTCTGACTACCCCGCTGCCGCCCCGACCTGGAACGTAAGAGGACCACCCACCGTGTACCGAACCCCCCTGCTATCTTCACGACACGACGCCTTCTCACCCCCACCCTCTCTCTATCATTTCCCTCTCCCCGCTAACCGAATAAATATCTTTGATTATAATTCTGGTGTGGACCTCTCTGCTTACACTGTGTTTGGGTCCGTGACGCGCCCGCACACCCCGGCGGCCGTCACATTTGGTGGAGAATACGGGCATAGCGACCCGGGACCCAAACGCAGTGAACCGCAGAGACACCAGGGGGCCAAGCACCGGGAAACCAGTCCAGACCCCGCCATGGCCACTGGTACGGATTTCCAGGCGCTGATAGCGCAGCTCGTGGACCTCAATGTCAAGCAGCAAGCCCGCCATGAGGAGCTCGTCGCCGGCCTGCTGGCCAAGGGCCAGCACAAGTCCGCCACTCCGGCCCAATTCCTGGTCAAACAAACGGGGGACGACGACGTGGAGGCGTACCTCCAGATGTTCGAGAGGACAGCACAGAGGGAAGGCTGGGCCCCCGATCAATGGACAGGCCTGGTGGCTCCATTTCTGTCAGGCATGGCCCAAAGTTGCTATCAGGACCTCTGCGCGGACGGGCTTGTGCCATACCCAACCTTGAAGACGGAGATCGTCAAGCGGCTCGGCCACACCCTTTTGACCCGGGCCCAACAGCTCCACGAGTGGACCTTCGACCCGGCCGCTTTCCCCCGGGCCCAGATGCACGAACTGACTCGGGTGGCCAACAAGTGGTTGGTATCTGACCCCCCTTCCCTGGGGCCGGTGGAGAGGGTGGTCATGGACCGATACATGAGGGCACTGCCCCACGAGGCCCGGAGGTATGCGTGCCAGAACAACCCCCAGAGCGCCGAGCAGCTGGTATCCCTGGTGGAAGGCTACCAGGCCGCCCAGGGCGTGATGAGGGTGGCCCGGACACCGAAAAGAATCCCGCCCCTGTTACCAACGAGTCGCCCGGAGGCGACGGCCGACCGGAGACGCTGTTTGTCCTGTGGTGAGGTGGGGCATCTGTCCTGGGCCTGCCCCCACGCCCAGGAGGCGTCCATGCCCTCGGCGAGCGACCCCGGACGTCCCTGCGGGCTCCTGACGGCCTGTTGGGCTCAGCCGACGGGAACACCCCCGATCACCCCGGTGCGCATCAATGGGCAGGACGCCACGGCGCTCCTGGACTCGGGTAGCGCGGTGACGCTCGCCAGGCCCCAGAACACCCAACGGCCCTACCTACCCGAAACCCTCGCCGTAACCTGCATCCATGGGGAGACCAGGCATTACCCCACTGCCCACGTCCGGCTCCAAACCACCCGGGGCGTCTTCCAGGGGACGGTTGGAGTCGTCCCGGAGCTGCCCGTGGAGGTGCTGATCGGGAGGGACACTCCCCTATTCCAGGAACTGTGGAGCCACATGACCCGAGAAGACCCGGCCCGGGGGGCCCACCGAGGGAAGAGAACCCCACGACCGCCCAAACTGTGCGCCGTGAACGAGGAGGGAGCGGGAGACTCCACGGACCCCATCTCCGAGGGCGCCGGCAGCGCCGCCGCAGAACGGGCCTTCGCGGAGACCCAAGCCGTCGTCACGGACAGCGACTCACCCTCCCCTGACGATGGCGCCGACTTAATGGGGATGTTCCTGGAGGATTCCGACGCCGCCCCACTGCCCGCCCGCCTGAAGGGGAGGTTCGGGACAGCTCAGATGGAGGACCGCAACCTAGCCAGCGTGCTGCAGCAGGTGAGCGTGGTTGATGGGCAGCGGATGGACGGGGTAAGGGACTTGCCAAACCCACATTTTGCCATTAAGAACAGTTTAATGTATCGTATGAACATGACTAACGGGGCCAGACAGGAACAGCTAGTGGTGCCCAAAGCCTATATTCCCTCAGTTCTCCAGAAGGCCCACACCCACCTCCTGGGAGCGCACCTGGGGGTAGTGAAAACCCTGGATCGGATTCAGGCACGGTTCTACTGGCCCGGAGTGAAGAAAGCGGTGGAGACTCACTGTCGGCAGTGCCCCGAGTGCCAAATGGTGGCGCCCCGTCCCCATGTACGAAGCCCCTTAATCCCCCTCCCTATTATCTCTGTTCCTTTCAGCCTCATTGCGATGGACCTGGTCGGGCCCCTCCCCAAGAGCAGCAGTGGGTACCAGTACATCTTGGTGATAGTGGACTACGCAACCTGGTACCCCGAGGCCATTCCCCTCCGCACCATGGCCACCAAGGGTATCGCCAAGGAGCTGGTGGTAATGTTCACGCGGGTCGGCATCCCCGACGAGATCTTAACTGACCAGGGCACCCCATTTATGTCCAAGATTATGAAGGATGTGTGTCGACTCCTGCGCATAACGCAAATTCGCACATCAGTATACCACCCCCAAACAGACGGCTTAGTGGAAAGGTTTAATCAGACACTAAAACAGATGGAGGCTGTGCTGCAAGCCCTACGAGAGGCGGGGCTCACCGCAAACCCAGCCAAGTGTCGGCTCGGCCTCCAAGAAGCAAACTACCTGGGGTTCACGATCGGGAGAGGGTGTGTCAAGCCCCAGGTAGGGAAAGTCGAGGCGATCCGCGGGTGGCCCCGCCCCCAGACAAAGAAACAGGTACGGGTTTTCGTAGGGCTTGCCAGCTATTATCGGCGCTTTGTTCCCCACTTCTCTTCCCTGGCAGGACCCCTCACCGACCTCACCCGCGCGCGCATGCCGGATCGGGTCGAATGGACGCCGGAGGCGGAACAGGCGTTCGCAGGGCTGAAGGAGGCCCTCTGCACGGACCCAGTGTTGGTGACCCCGGACTTCCAACAGCCGCTAGTGGTACAGACGGATGCATCGGAGACCGGGGTGGGTGCCGTCCTTTCCCAGCTAAGAGAAGGCGAGGAACATCCCATCATGTATATCAGCCGTAAATTGTTCCCAAGAGAGAAAAATTACTCAACGATAGAGAAAGAATGCCTGGCCATTAAATGGGCACTGGAGTCCCTCCGGTATTACCTACTGGGGCGGCAGTTCACCCTGGTCACCGATCACGCACCACTGGTATGGATGGCGAGGAACAAAGACAGCAACGCCCGGGTCACCCGCTGGTTCCTCTCCCTTCAGCCCTACTCCTTCGACGTGGTCCACCGAGCCGGGGCCGCGCATGGAGGCTGGGCCGCCCCTCCCGCGAGGTCGGAGCTCAGGAGGGGGATATGTGGCGCCCGGCCCATGCCTAAGCCCATGCGTGAGTGTGGGACGGTGGTAAATGGAGTATATATCTCGCCTCGCTTTGTCTCTGCTGTATCTGCTGTCCCTCTCTTGCCCCGTGTTGTCTTTGGCAGGACCATGTATGGAGTTCCTGCGCCCCAAGGGGCCACAGCTGCAACCCGTGGAGATAATCACCGTATGCCCATACATGGAGTTCCTGCCCATCAAGGCACAGGTGAAGGGCATCAGCAGGAGCAGCAGAGACGGTACAAAAGTAGCCCACGGAGCACCCAGTGGAGAGGAGTTGCTACGGCGAACCAAGGAGCAGTTGATGAGAGAGAGAATAAGCCAAGTCACCATTGTCCAGTGTATGACCCCTGACCATAGGAGAGCCCGCTACGTTGCCAACCTTCGCCTGTCTGACTACCCCGCTGCCGCCCCGACCTGGAACGTAAGAGGACCACCCACCGTGTACCGAACCCCCCTGCTATCTTCACGACACGACGCCTTCTCACCCCCACCCTCTCTCTATCATTTCCCTCTCCCCGCTAACCGAATAAATATCTTTGATTATAATTCTGGTGTGGACCTCTCTGCTTACACTGTGTTTGGGTCCGTGACGCGCCCGCACACCCCGGCGGCCGTCACAAGGGCTACTGGCAAGTCCCTCTTACCGCTCATGCTTCAGCCATTTCTGCATTTGTTACCCCTGACAGTTTTCAACAATATTCTGTTATGGTGTTTGGAATGCGCAAACGCATGTGCCACATTCCAGCGCTTAGTAAATATTGGTTTAGCTGATGTCCCACACTGTACTGCATACCTTGATGTTGTAGTGGTGTATTCCCCAGATTGGGCTGCCCATGTGACCACTTTAAGAACCATGTTTCAGCGCTTATCGGAGGCTTCCCTGACGCTGAATTTAGCTAGATGCGAGTTCGCTAAGGCTACTGTTACTTACCTTGGTAAACAGGTTGGGGGAGATAAAGTGCGTCCTGTGGAAGCTAAAGTGGCCACTATCACTACCTTCCCAGTTCCCACCACCCGGCGTGAGCTGTGCCGCTTCTTAGGTATGGCTGGTTAGTATCGTGGGTTTTGTCAGAGTTTTTCCCCTGTTGTTGCCCCACTGACTAGTCTGCTGAGTTGATAAAGTAATCAATGCTCGGGCCAGGGGCCAGAGGCAGTCACAATGCTATTTTTTTTTATTAACAGGAGAGAAACTTGTGCAGGGGGGTAGTGGGGGTGAAGAGGTCTTTAGGAGGGACCGTTAAGATGTAGCCTTAAGAGATAGATTGAAGACCTATCTCCCCAAATTCTCCCTTGTCACACCCCTCCTCCGCACCCTCCAATGGTTCCCGGTAGCAGCTCGCATCAGATTCAAAACCCTGGTGCTCATCTACCGGGCGGCAGAGGGAACAGCCCCTCCCTACTTGCAAGCAATTGTCAGCCCCCAAACCCCTGCCCGATCACTCCACTTTTCCACCTCGGCCGCTGCATCCACGTAGAGGTGGCGGTGCTAGGCGGGCAGTGATTGAACACCAGACAGGCGGCAGCGTTCTGGATGAGCTGCAGAGGCCTGATGGTGGAGGCGGGGAGACCGGCCAAGAGTGTGTTGCAGTAGTCAAGGCAAGAGATCACAAGTGTTTGGACCAAAAGTTGTGCTGCTTCTCTGGTGAGGAATGGACATATCCTTCTGATGTTGTAGAGGAAGAATCTACAGGAGCGTGCTGTCGCTGTGATGTGTGGCTGTCAAGGATCACCCCAAGGTTCTTGGTGTATTGGAGGAGGTCACAGTAGAGTTCTCTACTGTGATGGAGAAGTCTTGGAGAGGGCAGGCTTTCCCTGGGAGGAAGAGCAGCTCAGTCTTGTTAAGGTTGAGCTTGAGGTGATGGGCTGACATCCAAGCAAAAATGTCTGCACTATACTCCACTATAGAAACCTTAGCTTTATTATTTGCTCTTCAGTTCTTTGAGGTTTATGTAGGCTCCAGTGCTATCCCCATCATCGTTTATACAGATCACAACCTCTTAGTATTCCTCAATAGGATGTACAATCAGAACCAATGGCTCATGCATTGGGCGCTAGTTGTGCAGAATTATAATTTAGGAATTCGTAACAAGACAGGTTCAGAAAATGTCTGTGCTGATGCCCTTTCTCGTGTGTACTGTTGCTGTGTTTGCACAGAGTATTTTTTTCTTGTGTTATTATTAGGCTGCTGAGTTATTAGTCTAGTTGTCACAAGCCAATAGATGCTTGTTCTTTTATGTGTGGGGGTGTTACGTTTCCACTTCTGCATGTGCGTGTGTCCTTGTGTTTTGTGTTTCCTTCTGTTTCACCTTTGTCCTATCATTCTACATTCAGGTGTCTGTCAACAATTGGCCATTTGACCCCGTCACCACTCATCTGTTCCTGTCCAATCAGAGGGCTGTCCGTTTACTTAAAAAGGTCCACCTGTCTTTCCTTCGGGAGTCAACCCGTTTCTGTGCACTCGTGTGGTAGCTGTCTACTCGCTGTTCCATTGTTTGTTTGAATCTCCTTCGTATTATAGTCTGCATCGTGTTTTTTGTTTGTTAGGTTGTAGTCATTGGATGTTTAAGCTCTTTTTTTTTAATCTTTCTTCTTGTCCTCATCTTTTTTTCTGGTAGTTTGTCTCTTTGTTAATTGTACGCCGTAGGGGTAAGGTGAATAGGTAAGAGACCAATGGGTTTGCATTTTCATCATGTACTGTAGGCTTACCTCTGTTACAATTCACCAGGTTAGGAGTGGGTGCCTCCCTCTGTATGAATTAGTCTTATGTAGCTTGGGGGGACATGCAGCGTTCGGCCTGTAGAGGGAGCTACAGGACTGTGGCCAGGGTTACGGAAGCGAGGCTTTGTTGCGCACCTGTTGCGAATGAAGCCTCGTTAACGAAATGGTTTAAGATGTGTGTGCCTCTGCTTTCGAGGAGGAAGGGCTGGAAAGCCAAAGACTGGAAAGTCGACAAACAGCTCAATAAACAACCATTCCCTCATCACAACACTGCGTCCGCCTCTGTGTGTCAAGGATCTTGTTACAGTAGCATACCATTATAGCATAGCCTTGATAGTATAGCCTACTATTGCACTAGTTTAGGAGATGTGGTGAAAGCCTAGGATTTACCACTCTGTACTTCAGCTTTTCAGAGGTAAGAATCAAGAAACAAGTCCTGAGTAGCCACAATATCTGAGTCCAGTATTTATTGCTTGCAAACAAGAGACAAGAGCATAACAGCAGCCCAGCGTAGATCTGGGGGTCCGTTCCGCACAAGTCTGAAGAGACGATTATCAGGGTTGTCTTTTATACAGTTTAAACATAATGGTAGGCGCCGCCAGGGCTATTGGCTGATGGGCTTGTGTTTATGTGAGAGGAGGCGGGAGAGAATGAACAATGGGGAGACTCTCTTAAGGATCAATCGGCGCTTTCTTACTGATCAATCAGCGTTCACCATTTCACACCTATCGGCAAGATATGTCTGTTCCCCCATTACTGCGCTCCCTCACCACTCCCTCCGAAATCACCGCTGTTCATATGTTAAATTATACAGTGCTTCTCAGAACAATGGCTATAGAACTTGAGGTGTGGCAAGCTAGAGGTGTGGCAAGAGAAAGTGTAATCACAGTATTTACATACAGTCATGAGAAAAAATTAGGACACCCTATGAAAACCTTTGTCTTCTTCAACATATTCAAACATATGGACATTTGATATTCATTTGAACAATATTGAAAAATTGAGGTAATATAACTAAACAAATACAACTGAAACAAATTATTTAAAAAATGATTGGTAAAATGTAATTAATAGAAATGCAATCTTCTTGTGAGGAAAAAGTTAGGACACCCCTACATTTAGTTCCACTTAAAATGCCTAAAATTATAATAAAGAGCACCACATCAGGTGCAAATGATTAGAACATCGTTACAGAGGATTTTGGAGGAGCCTGTCCTATTTAAACCTCAGATATTTAGTTTGGTTTGCTCTTGATTGTTGAAGTGAGTTGCATCACCATGGCGAGATCAAAAGAGCTCTCTGAGGCCTTCAGAAGAAAAATTGTAGATGCATATGAGTCTGGGAAGGGATATAAAAAGATCTCCAAACTATTCGAAATTGGCCATTCCACTGTCCGGAAAATAATTTACAAGTGGAGAACATTTAAAACCACCACCAACATGGCCAGGTCAGGCCGCCCAAGCAAGTTCAGCCTAAGAGCTGACCGAAAGATGCTTAAAGAAGTCTCCAACAATCCCAGAATGTCATCACGAGACCTACAGGTATCTCTTGCCACAATTGATGTCAAAGTACATGCATCCACCATAAGAAAGAGACTGAACAAGTTTGCATTACATGGGAGGTGTGCAAGGAGGAAACCCCTGCTGTAAAAAAAAAACATCAGGGCAAGACTAAAGTTTGCCAGAGAACACCTAGAGAAAGACCAGAACTTCTGGAACAACTGGAACTTCTGGAACTTCATCTGTGCTTTGGACAGATGAAGCCAAAGTTGAACTATTTGGGCACAGTAAGAGTAGACATGTTTGGCGCAAAACCAAGACAGCATTTGAGAACAAGAACCTCATACCAACTGTGAAGCATGGGGGTGGAAATGTCATGGTTTGGGGCTGCTTTTCTGCAGCAGGGCCTGGTCAGCTCACCATCATAGAATCCACTATGAATTTTGTATTGTATCAGAGGGTGCTTGAGGAAAATGTGAGACCATCTGTTCGAAAGTTGAAGCTGAAGCAGATGTGGACCATGCAACATGACAATGACCCAAAACATTCCAGTAAATCTACCAAGGAATGACTCAAGAAAAATAAATTGAGAGTTCTGGAATGGTCAAGTCAAAGCCCGGATCTTAATCTTATTGAGATGCTGTGGATTGATTTGAAACTGGCTATGCATGCAAGACACCCCTCGAACATCACACAGCTGAAAGAATTCTGCAAGGAGGAGTGGGAAAAACTTTCTCCCAATTGATGTCAGAGACCTGTAGACAGTTATAAGAAACGTCTAATTGAGGTTATTTCAGCCAAGGGGGGCAATACTAGCTATTAGGGCATAGGGTGTCCTAACTTTTTCCTCAGTAGGAATTGGCATTATTGTTAATTTTTCATTAAATAAATGATTACAAAGTTACATTTTCATAGTTTTTTGTTCAATTACATCCCCTTTATCTATAGACATTGTTAGAAAGAAGATAACATATTGATATGTCCATATTTTTAAGAGAATAACTTAATATTTTGGGGGGTGTCCTAACTTTTTCTCATGACTGTAAGTTGTATCAGTCATATGAAAGTGTATAACCTGAAAATCTATCGATGTATTTTCCATAACAGAGATCACTTTTGTTTATGATTTCTTTGCTTTGGCACCGCTCTTAGTTCCCTTTTTCCCTTTGCGTGTGTCTTGTTTTTGTGTTTGCCCAGAGCAAATAAATACTTGCAATTTAATTACGTTGGCTTGTGGTGTGTTTAATTCCTACAATAAATTTGGTGTGCTCCCTTTTGTTGCGACTCCTCAACACCCCCCTAGACGTAGACGAGTTTTGATCTAGAGTCGTCACAGTGCCCTGCCTTCCCGTTCCCCCCATTTTCTTTATTAAATACTCTATTATTTTATATCTGTGTCCAGACTCTGTTCTGCATTTGGGTTCACCAGCTCTGATTCGTAACACTGTATTTCCTTTTACCGTCTCTGATAGCTTTTTGTAGGTTGTTTGGATTTCTTGTATTCGTCCAAATCCCCGGAGTTAAATGTGTTACATTTTGATAGGGGAATGTCCGAACAGTGACAGTGGGGACAACGTTGTCAATTCATTCCCATTCTAAGTGTATATTTTGTCATAATTTCCAATGCAACCAACGGCAATGTTTTGTCATGATAGAAGGCATCGTCTATTTTCTAACGTGCAATAATTGAAACATAACTTTAGAACTGACTCTGCACTTAGTTAACTGAAAAGATTTGTTTAAAACAATTCTCCTACCTATTAAATGTGTGGCAGTAGGCTACATCCCCGCGTTAGGCCAAATCAACCTCACAAAGAGAACCTACTACAGCATAACAAATATACATTTTTGGGGATACTCTATAACATCCCTAACGTGTTTACATCATGGGTGACTTAACTGTCTTTGCTTACATCAAATGTTACTGGTAAAAAGTAAAACCTACTGGCATTAATATATTTTCCACAGTGTCCCGTAGTCTGCATTTAAATAAGATAACCACTAGGTCACAACAATCATCCCAAAATGAATTCCAAACACTGAACTCTACAGCTCTACACTTGTCACCAAGCCAATGTCATTTAAAGTATATGAACTTAATTGAATGTAAGTATACATCTTAATTTTCTGCTCAGTATGTTTGACAACCCAAACAACCGTGGTCAGGGCAGACGTGGACAAAAATCTTTATAGAGCACCATTTAGGTTCTCACATGATGGCGCCTCCTACAGCTGCCATGGTGTGTTGGTGTGCACTTCTTTGTTTGTTTTAGTCTTTTTGTGATTCCACTCTGATTATTTTCACGAGGGACGAGATACTGAACATCAGGGACTCAACACCATCTGATTTACACTAACCGGCCTCTTTATTAGGTACACCTTGCTAGTACCAGGTTGGACCCCCTTTTGCCTTCAGAACTGCCTTAATTCTTTGAGGTGCTGGAACAAGGTGCTGGAAACATTCCTCACAGATTTTGGTCCATATTGACATGATGGCATCATGCAGCTGCTGCAGATTTGTCAGCTGCACATCCATGATGCAAATCTCCCGTTCCACCACATCCCAAATGTGCTCTATTGGATTGAGATCTGGTGACTGTGGAGGCTATTGGAGTACAGTGAATTCATTTGTCATGTTCAACAAACCAGTTTGAGAAGATTTGAGCTTTGTGACATGCTGGAAGTAGCCATCAGAAGATGGTCATAAAGGGATGGACATGGTCAGCAACAATACTCAGGTAGGCTGTGGCGTTTAAACGATGCTCAATTGGTACTAAGGGGCCCAAAGTGTGCCAAGAAAATATCCCCCACACCATTACACCACCATCACCAGCCTGAACCGTTGATACCAGACAGGATGGATCCATGCTTTCATGTTGTTTATGCCAAATTCTGACCCTACCATCTGAATGTCGCAGCAGAAATCGAGATTCATCAGACCAGGCAATGTTTTTCCAATCTTCTATTGTCCAATTTTGGTGAGCCCGTGCGAATTGTAGCCTCAGTTTCCTGTTCTTAGCTGACAGGAGTGGCACCTGGTGTGGTCTTCTGTTGCTGTAGCCCATCTGCTTCAAGGTTTGACGTGTTGTGCATTCAGAGATGGTCTTCTGCATACCTTGGTTGTAACGAGTTGTTTTTTTAGTTACAGTTAGTTATCATCTCAACCCAGTCTGGCCATTCTCCTCTGACCTCTGGCATCAACAAAGCATTTTTGCCCAGAGAATTGCCGCTCACTGGATATTTTCTCTTTTTCTGACCATTCTCTGTAAACCCTAGAGATGGTTGTGCGTGAAAATCCCAGTAGATCAGCAGTTTCTGAAATACTCAGACCAGCCCGTCTGGCACCAACAACCATGCCACGTTCAAAGTCACTTAAATCACCTTTCTTCCCCATTCTGATGCTCAGTTTGAACTTCAGCAGGTCGGCTTGACCATGTCTACCTACATACCTAAATGCATTGAGTTGCTGCCATGTGATTGGCTGATTAGATATTTGCGTTAACGAGCAGTTGAACAAGTGTACCTAATAAAGTGGCCGGTTAGTGTTTGTCCCAACTTTCTCGCCTCATCTGTGGATTTACTGGACATTCTGGTCAAAGGTGCTCTGGCCCTTGGCCAAGCAGTGAGATGGAGAGATAAGCGCACCAGGGCTCTGGTGCACTTCAGGGAGAGAGGATTACGCTCGCCTCTACCGGGAATACTCCTCTTAAATGTCTGCTCACTGTGCAACAAAATGGACAAATTGCTTCTTCTTATGAGCAGAAATGGAAACTTTTCTCTCTTTTCTGTTTTGTGTTTTACGGAATCGTGGCTGATTAAATCTACACCGGATTCCGCTGTACAGCTGCCCGGCTTCCAGCTGTTACGTGCGGATCGCGACCCGATACTTTCACGCAAAACAAAAGGTGGAGGGATCTGTTTCTATATAAATCAACGCTGATGCAACAATGTGAAAGTGATTTTGCAAACTTGTTCTCCTGACCTGGAATAATTTTTCATCACCTGCAGACCGTTTTACTGTCCACATGAATTCACTTATTTTATATTGGCGGCGTTTACATGCCTCCGCAAACTGATGTGAAGGTGGCTCAACGTCAACTCGCCGACCAAATATTAGGAGTGGAGAGAAGGAGAGAGAACACGTATTCCCTAGTTATTGTCCTTGGGGACTTTAACAAGGGCAACTTAACTCACAAAAGTTAATCAAATGCCGACCAGGGAGGAGAAGATTTTGGATCATTGTTACAGCACCATCAGCAGAGCTTATCATGCAGTTCCCCGCGCGGCTCTGGGACTATCTGACCACGCTCTTATTCATCTGATCCCAGCATACAGGCAGAAACTAAAACTTTCTAAACCTGCTGTGCGGAGATCTAAGCATTGGAGCAGCAGAGAAGCAGTGGAGGAGCTGCGTGACTGCCTAGACACCACAGACTGGGACATTTTTAAGACTGCTTCCAACAGCCTGGACGAATACACAGAGTCTGTGACGGCATACATCAGCTTCTGTGAGGACAGATGTATTCCAACACGTACCAGGGTGAGTTACAACAATGACAATCCCTGGTTCACAGCAAGACTCAAACAGCTTCGTTTGGAGAAGAAGTGTGCTTTCAGGAGTAGAGATAAGGAAAGGTTTAAACTGGCTAAGTACACATTTGGCAAGGAGATTAAGGAGGCCAGACGACAGTACTCAAAGATGCTGGAACACCAATTTGCAGCCAACGACTCCTTGTTGACAGCCTGACTTCCTGGTGCAGCCAGAACAACTTGGAGCTGAATGCCCTAAAAACTGTAGAGATGGTTGTAGACTTCAGGAGAAGCCCAGCCCCAACCACCCCCCTCATCATGTGTGACTGCCCAGTTAACACTGTGGAGTCATTCAGATTCCTGGGGACAGTAATTTCAAGGACCTCGGGTGGGCAGAGAACACGGCCATCATTGAGTCAATCCTCAACTCATTGATCACCATCTGGTTCGCTGCCTCCACTGCCAAGGACAAAGGCCGACTGCAGCGGACCATTCGGTCAGCCGAGAAGGTCATCGGCTGCAACCTGCCATCTCTCCTGGACCTGTTCCACTCCAGGACCAGTAAGAGAGCAGGAAAGATCATAGCTGATCCTTCCCCTCCTGGTCACCACCTCTTCCATAGACTTCCATCCGGCAAAGGGTTCCAGTCAATCAAGACCAAAACCTTGCGCCACCTGAACAGTTTCTTCCCCATGGCAGAGGGGCTCACAAACAAGCTCCCTGCCTCTCACTGACTCTGGGACTTCCCTTCCCCCCCCCTCTGTCAAGAGCTTTGACAGAGAACAGAAGCCTCAAACTGTTCATTGGGATAGCAGTTGTGCATGAAAATGGAAAATGGTACAGAATTTGGTACAAAAGTGTTTGCATTTTTTATTATTATTTTTATTCAACAATATTGTACAGTACAAAGCAGGGACCTCGCATAGACTCTAAAAAGACGACGGTTCGACATAAACCCCTGTGACACACATAAACACACACACACACATACACAGACACATTTGAGTCCTCTTTTTGTCTCTGAGAATATAAGTTGTTTCGGAACACTTCTAAATTCATTACAGAGACATTCGTACATATGACTTCCGTGATTGGTTATGGTGAGGTTTTGTTTTAGCATCTCTAACTTTCTCTTTCAACAGTCTAATAAATATCACTTGTAATGTTTTTAGCGTCAACTTGAATTTGAGTGTGGCTGTGGAAGACTGATCCCTTGATGATGTCTGTGAGTGGCTGAGATCTAAAGAACTTGACGATTACATCCCATCATTCCAAGGTTCAAAATCCATCTGAACAATGCCAACTCTATTTAATTGCCCACTTTGTAACATTCAGACATTTTCATTGTCCAGACTACTTAAACATATTGGCCTGTATCACCAGCATGAACCACATTTTAAAAATACCTATGGACTCAATGCGTGTAGGAAAAGTAGATGCTTCAACTTCTATCAGTCACACATCTAGGGAAACCATATAGAGCTTTTAAATAACCATTTAGATGTGGATTGCCCTCATGATGAATTTGAGACAGGGACTGATCCCATTGAAGATGACGTGAGCAATGTAGTCAGTCTGCCAAAGGTTAAACATGTTCAAGTCACAGAAATCGACACTGAGCAGGTAATTGAAGGTCTCAAAAAGAATCTCTGTCTTTTTATTTTGAAAATCTGAAAAAAACACTGCATCCCAGCTATAGTGCAGAATAGCACTGTTGATGACCTGAGAAATTTTTTTAATGCATTTATGACACACTACAGTGATGCTCTCAGGTTTCACTTGACTAACAAGCAAATCAATGTGGATGAGGATGATGATCTCAGGGACATGCTTATCAACTCTGCAGTATTTGATGAATGCATTAGACGCATAACCTCTGAGTGGATGCTGGAGTATTATTGTGTGGAGGAATTTGGCATGGTCAGGCCAACTGAAGTACCCCTGAGCAACAAAGAAAGTGACAAAACAAGGTAATTTCAATACACCCCATTTATCAGCATACTGCAAAAAAAAATAGCAAGTACTAAAGATATCTGGGCCACTTTGAATCAAGACCAAAAGCCACACCATGATGACATTCTTGAAGACTTGGCAAAACAAATCCCAACTTTACAAAGCACAGCCTCCATCTGCAGTTCTATGTAAATGAATCCACTGGGCTCCAAAAAAGGCAAGCACAAATTGACCGTGTACAAGTATACTCCCAACTCCAAAATATCTACTGGTTCATCACCGTCTCATTAAAAAACAATTAACCATTTATGATGAAGTATTCCAGCCTTTGATATGTGGCATCCAGGAATTGTAAACACAGGGTGTGAATTTCTCAGGTATAGGTGAAAACCAAACCTTCCGAGGCACAATAACAACAAAAATGTTTGCTTCATTTGTCGTTTTCGCTTGGCTGCTAAGGGGGAAATTCTCACCAAAATTGGAATTTACCATGTATAACCCAGCCAACTATAGGACCATCTGAAGGCTGTGGAAGAAAATCCAGACAATGTGTTAATGTATGGCATCAGTACAGCCTGTTGCTTCTCTCAGCTCATGCCATTTCCAGTAACCTGTAATCTGTTTCCACCCGACATCATGCATGACCTTCATGATTACTCCGACTAGTGCTGCAACAAATGGTTCAAGAGAGACAAATTACACTTGCCCAGATTAACTATGAGATTGAGAACTTGTTTTATGGCAACGAGATGTGTCTTTTAAACCCGTGCCACTATCAGAGAGTCCTAAGGAAGAATGGCCATCTAGCCAGAAGGGCATCTGAGAAATTGACACTTTTCTGTTTACTCCCCCAAATGATTGGTGGCCAAATACACATTGGAAGTGCTTAGGATCTCTACCTCGTGCTTCAAAATGTTGGCCCCAGAGATAAGAAGATCCTGGATCCTATATCTAGAGGAGATAATTGCAGAGTTTCTAGCTCTGTTACAGGAGCTGCTTCCAGGCAAGATTACTTCCAAAATCTTCTACCTCATCCTCTACCCTCATCTGCTACTTGCCTACGGTCCTTTGATCCAGCTGTCTTGCATGCGATTTGAAGCCAAACACCAATACTTTTTTAAGGTTTACTTCAAGGAGGCTTTCAGCAGTTGTGGGAAACTTCAAAAACATAGCAAAGACTCTGGCCAAAAGACATAAATTCAGACAATGCTGGGAGCAAACCAACACCAACTGCCTCGGCAACATGATAACGCACTGTGCAACAAGAGACTGCATACACTTCCAAACTCAACATAGTCTCCTATCTGGTACATGCAGAAGAGATCCCTGTGTTCATGGAAGTGTGTGGTATATACTGTCCTTGGTGTGTGGTGCTTGTGTGGTAAAGCACTACAGTACTACCAGCCAGTTTCAGCAGCCATCACCACACATACATGGTAGAGAACAGGCAACAATGGATTGTTATAAGGCTTGGTGAGCAGATCGATTTCCATGGGTTGGATGGATACAGGAGTCCTGATGGATTATCCATCCCGGTGGAGTGTCCATTCCACTCCACCACTGGATTGCAATTAGTTAACATTTATTAAGCATGTACTTGTACATTTTCATATGCTTTTCTTATTGCACTGATCAGCACACTGACATTTTTCTTTTGTATCTTGTTTCCCACAGAACATTAAATTGATGGAGAGAACCTGATGCTGTTGGACCAAAGGATGGTGGAGCAACTTGCTCCAATCATCAAAGTTAGAAACAAAGTTGATTAAATTAATGGATAATGTAAATACTAGACACTAGGGGGCGGCAGTGACCACCTCTTGAACTCAGGCACAACAGGTGCATTTTATTATTTCATTATGACCTTTCTATTTAAGTTGTGTGTTTTGTAATTCCCAGTATGGTAGCTTGACTCTTGTCAGAAGTATTTCTCTCATGGTCCTCTAATGACATGTCATAGGGACAGGTTCTCTAACATCCTGGTTGTTTTAGTTAAATCCTTTTGTTAATTATTTTCCAAAGTCTGTTCCTGTCTACCTTGTGGATTATTTAAGTAAGGTAGCTTTGCCTTTCAACTGCATTCCCTCTTCTGGTCTCCTCTCTGCACCTGGGTCCTGCACCACACATCCTCACAGCATCTAACAGCCCAGAAAATGTAACATCAACTGACCAGAATCATAATGCAACCACAAGCCCAAGAGCTTGGCCATCATTATTCAGACTTCCAGAATGTCCAGCCTTATTAAAAGGAAGACTGGATGAAAGTGTGAGGATCCCTGTCGCCCTACTGTGTGCTCAAAATGGAGGTCTCAGATTGTGCAGGTGTTATTTGACTTCATGTGTACCTTAACTTGATGAGTCCAGTTATGTAGTCATGTAACTGACCTTAGCTTAATGCTATTATGAGTACTTCAATTATTAACCATATTGTGCATGCATGCATGCATGCATGCGTGTGTGTGTGTGTGTGTGTGTGTGTGTGTGTGTGTGTCTTTTAGGTACCCCACTGCATGGCAATACACTGATGTGTGCACTGCACTCATTGGAAAGTACCCCTCACTAAGGGACCAGACAGGGAAGAAATATGTAAGACTCCTTCAAATTTCCTACAAACATAATTTACAAACTAATACCCTTTTCACACTATTGTGCCTACCCAGACCATACTGTGCTGGCTTTGTTTCTTCCCACATTGTTTAGTCCATCATCACATTTTCAGCAGCATAATCAGACCATCCCGTGTTATATATTTGACTGCTCATCTGACCTAGGCCCCACTAATCCGTCATGACATTTTTCCTCTCATCATTTATATGTTTTAAGGAGTCATGGCACGGAATTATAAGAACAAATACAACAAAGAACGGTGGCCGCTTGTTCACATTAGTAGAGGAAATGCAGCAGAGGTTTGGGAGGCAAGGGAAAAAAATAAGTCAAGATGACACTGAAAATGAAGACCCAACCAAAACAGCCAAGGTAACTGCAAACATATTGTATAATGGCCGGTATTCACAAGTGTCTCAAAGTAGAACTGCTGATCTACATTCGGTTTTGCTTTTAAAATCATGAATTAGATTATATAGACAGATGAAGACCTGATCCAAGATAAGCAGTCCTACTGTGATACTGATACTATTTGTGTATACAGGCCATTATGCGTTTTGCTACAGTATAAACATTGATAGTGTTTGATGCTGTTTGTCCCTTTCTCTCCCTCCCTGATGACTGCTAGTTTTGCTCCTGCCTCAATTATCTTCTGTTTCCATCTCTCCTGTCCAAGCTCCACAACTTTAACGGCAGGAAAAATTGCATAGTGGCTTTAAGTGTATGATAAATCAATATTTTATATTATTCATATTTGTTTCTCAGATTGTCAGGATTACTTGTGAGGATTGGTGGGGATTACTTGTCAGAAGTTACACAATGAAAAGATGTAGGCGGAGTGCCAAAAAAAGAGCCCATGCATGACAAGGATGGAAAGAGGGAGAGGACTTTTCATTAAACAACACAACAACAAGGATATTTTAAAACAGTACCCAGCACTCTGTCAGTCATTGTAAGTAGACAAAAGGTCTAAGAAATAAATGGTAAAAAAACACAACTTATGTAATGTAACCAACTACTGTAAGCTGAATCGAAGACACAGTATATTGATGATGCATTATGAACAAGTTGACTTTCAGATGTCACAGACAGGATATGTATTTCCCAGCAGATGAATGAATAATGCAATGGAAGTAGTGAAAAATCAATATTTATTATATTTATATTTAGTAACCTTGTTTTTTTAGGGTCTTTTTGCAGTGTGTACAGTTCCCATCGCCTACCATGAGAATAGAGGGGAATCCCTTTGCCAATGATAGCCACATCCAGCTCTTCCTGGATGGAGAGTAACTAACTGATGAGACCCAGAGAACATCACCATGGGACTGGGAGTGACAATGGGGGTCATTTCATTTTTAATATTCAATATGCAGCGTATAATTAATACATTAATTTGTGAGTCATTTCAAGTTTACTACTTTATTTTATTATTATTATTATTATTCATAATTGATGCGTGGGATAAATCGAGAGGCTGGTCTTAGCTCAACTCAAGACCTGTCTACCACCCACACTGGACCCCTTCCAATTCGCCTACCGGCAGAACAGGAGTACAGAGGATGCCATCTCAACGGCACTTCACTCCGCCCTGTCCCACCTCGACAATACCAACTTTTATGTGAGAATGCTGTTCATTGACTTCAGTTCAGCATTCAACACCATCATCCCCTCCAAACTGATCTCCAAACTCAGTCAACTGGGCATCAACTCCTCCCTCTGCAACTGGATTCTGGACTTCCTAACCAACAGGCCGCAGTCTGTTAGGCTACACAACCACACCTCCTCAACCCTCACCCTGAACACCGGCGTTCCACAAGGCTGTGTGCTGAGCCCCCTCCTTTACTCCCTCTTCACCTACGACTGCACACCTGTACATGGCTCAAACACCATTGTTAAGTTTGCAGACGACACAACGGTGATTGGTCTCATCAGCAACAATGATGAGTCGGCCTACAGGGAGGAGGTCCAGCACCTAACAGTGTGGTGCAACGACAACAACCTGGCTCTTAACACCAGGAAGACCAAAGAGCTCATTGTGGACTTCAGGAAGTCAAAAGCTGGCACACACACCCCCATCCTCATCAACGGGACTGAGGTGGAGCGAGTCACTAGCTTCAAGTTCCTGGATGTCCACATCTCTGAGGATCTCTCCTGGACCCTCAACACCTCTACCCTGATCAAGAAGGCTCACCAGCGTCTCTTCTTCCTGAGGAGACTAAAGAAGGTCCACCTGTCTCCTCAGATCCTGGTGAACTTCTACCGCTGCACCATCGAGAGCATCCTCACCAACTGTGTCACAGTATGGTATGGCAACTGCTCGGCATCTGACCGGAAAGCACTGCAGAGGGTGGTGAAAACTGCCCAACGCATCACCGGTTCCTCACTCCCCTCCATTGAGGCTGTCCAGGGTAAGTTGCGTAAGGCACGCAGCATCGTCAAGGACATTTCTCACCCCAACCATAGACTGTTCACCCCACTCCCCTCCGGGAGGCGCTACAGGTCTCTCCGCACCCGAACCAGCAGGTTCAGAGGTAGCTTCTTCCCTGCGGCTGTCACCCTACTGAACTCGAACTCTGCACCTAGGTGACAACCTACCAACCCCTGCACCCCAACACCCCCCCCCCCCCCCCGGACAATTGCACTACTCTTACAGTATTCACACTTGTACAACCTGCTCTTACTCCACACCACTGCTCTTCTGTACATATCTGTCTATACTGTTCATAATCTGTCTATACTGTTCATAATGTACATATCCCTATATTTTCCTTAATACTACTGTTAATACACCGCACATATCTGTACATACTGTACATACCTGTTTATACTGTTCATACGGCATTCCATATTATATTTATTCTGCTATCTACCCTAATGTTACTGTTAATACATATATACTGCTAGATTGCATTGCCTATACAGCTCATATGCTGCTACAATGTTCATACTGCAACCTATTTATTCTGCTTATAATGCCACTGCTAATTCATATACTGCTTACACTGCACTACTTGTACTATACTGCATTACTTACTGCTCATATACTGCACTACCTGTATATACTGTTCATTGAACTTTCTGCTTTTTTGCACTTCTGGTTAGACGCTAACTGCATTTCGTTGTCTCTGTACTTGTACTCTGCACAATGACAATAAAGTTGAATCTAATCTAATCTAAAAAAAGGTTATTTGAAGAACCTTCCTGGAGGCACCTTTAGGGGTACCACCAGTGTTGCAAACTGAGGAACCCCTAAAGGATCCTCCAGGAACCTTTTCTTTTTAAAGTGTACAATAACAATACAATTATACATTCACGAGGGAAATAAAGAAAAGAAAAACAGCTAATGAGTTGAAATTAGCATGGCATAGAGCAGGCTACATAAATTCAAGAGACACATAGAGAGATGATAATTTAAGGGCACAAGGCATTTCCACACTTAACACATTTTGGAAGATTTCCAGAATTGTTGAAGTTCAATAAATAAAACAGTAAGACTTTATAATAATTGTATGTTAATTTCTAAGCTATTTATAGACCATTCATAAATAATTAATTCTCTATTAACAAATCATTATTCCAGCATTTTTAAACATTATTAAATACTTAGTAATTTATTAGTAACTATATGTATTAGAGCAAATTATATATTCATAAACATTTACATATATATACAAATTATATATTCATAAACATTATTTTCTGTACAGTAATATGCGTCAATATATATGTCCTATGCAGTTCAGATAAAGCACATTGAGCTGTCTTGCCCCTGTAAAGAGCCAGCAACATTTGCTTAAGACATCACTTTAGACTCAAACTCACCAGATCTGCATTCTACAAGTGTTGCCAAGTAAAGTGGTACCAGAGATTAATTGAAATGGTTGAAAAATATTTGTATACAGTCATATGTGTACTGTGCAGTTCAGATAGGGCACTTTCAGCTGTATGGCACCATCACTTTAGATTCAAACTCACTTGTTCCATATTCTCGAAGTGTTGCTGAGGAAAGTGGTACCAGAGAAGTGTTACGGTCCCTCTCCCTAACCTACCCTCTGGCACCACCTTGAGGCCCCGGCGATCATCGCTGGAGCGTCCACCTCCCAGTCGACAGCGCACCTATTTCCAATCTCCACTCAGCACACCTGCAACCCATTCCCAATCACCCTCCTATTAGAACCCTGCCCAGTCTTCACTCCAGTGCCAGAATGTACTGTTTCTATGGTAACCTTCCCAGTAACCCGCATACGCTTCACGCCATTTGATATCCTCCCGTGTTCCTTGTGTTTCACCGCCTTCTCCTGTGCCTCCCTAGAACCCTCGTATTCCCTTGGACTCCCTCGTAATCCCACGGACCTACCCCTACCCCTTTGTACTACTGGATCTCCCACTACGGAACCCTGGACTGGACCCCGATGACTCTCTCTTGGATCATCCCTCTCCCACTGACCTCTCTCCGCTATTGGACCTCCCACTGCCGAATCCCGGACCGGACCCTGACGACTCCTTTGGATTATCTTTCTTTCCCCTACCCCTCTCCCTATATTATTATCATTAAATACACCATTGGGCTATTCTACTCTCTCTGTGTGTGCCGTCATTCTGGTTCTTCAGACGTTCACGGGTAACAGAATGTTCTGGCCAGATGACAGAACCAGACGGCTTTAGCGACCTGGGCCAGAGGCCATTGTCCAGCAACACGGCGCCCTCCTGAACTGGGTCACGGACCAGCTAGGTCCGCCTTGGTGTCCAAGTATGAGGACTTCAAGGCAGAGTTCTGTTTCATTTTCGACCACCCCCAGGAGGGCTCCGACGCAGCTTCCCACCTCCACGTCATCCACCATGGGAACCGTTCGGTGGCAGATTACACCGTGGAGTTCCGCCCCTCAACATGCTGAACATCTTTGTGGTGGTCTACCTGGACGACATCCTGGTGTTCTCCAGGATGGAGGAGGAGCACCAGCAGCATGTCCGTCTGGTTCTCCAACAACTCCTGGAGAACAGGAGAGGCCTCTTCGTGAAGGCCAAGAAGTGCCAGTTCCACGCCGCCTCCGTGGAGTACTCGAGCCACATCGTGGAGAGGGGTCATCTACGGGTGGATGAGAAGAAGATCCGGGCGGTGGTGGAGTAGCCCCAACCCCTGAACGGCCAACAGCTGAGACGTTTTCTGGGCTTTGCAGGGTTCTACAGGAGGTTCTTCCGGGGTTTCAGCCAGGTGGCCGCCCCACTGACTGCCCTCACCTCCACGCTCCGCCCGTACTCCTGGACCTCGGAGGGGGAGGCCGCCTTCTCGACCCTGAAGAGTCTGTCACGGCAGCCCCAGTGCTCATCCACCCCAACCCATCCCGTCAATTCTTTGTGGAGGTGGATGCGTCCGACACTGGCCTCTGTGCCGTCCTTTCCCAGATGTCCGCAGAGGACCAGAGACTCCACCCCTGTGCTTACTTCTCCAAACGGCTGAAAGAAACTATAGTGTGGGCAACGAGGAGCTGCTGGCAGTGTATGCGGCCTTGGTGGAGTGGAGACACTGGCTCGAGGGGGCCCAGCAACCTTTTGTGGTTTGGTCCGACCACAAGAACATGACATACATTCGGTCAGCCAAAAGACTCAACTCCCGCCAGGCACGCTGGGCACTCTTCTTCACACGGTTTGAATTTACCATCTCCTACAAGCCAGGCTCCACTAACACCAAGGCCAACGCACTCTCCTGCCTGGCCCCGGAAGAGGTGGCTCCGTCAACCCCCGGCACCATCCTTCCCCCCTCCCGAGTGGTTGGCGTCCGTCGTCACCTGGTCCATCAACTCCGTAGTCAGGGCTGCCCAGTGTACTCATCCAGCCCAGGAGGCGGACTCCTCGGACGTGTCTTCGTCCCCCTGTCAGCCCGATCCCGAGTCCTGGAGTGGGGGCACAGTAGTAAGTTCGATTGTCACCCGGGGGTGAACCAGACTCTATCGTTTATCCGCAGGTGATTCTGGTGGCCCGCCATGGAGGCAGACACCAGGGAGTATGTGACCGCATGCACCATCTGCGCCTGGAGTAAGGCGTCCAATCAACCACCGACCAGTCTGCTGCAACCCCTCCCTATCCCCAGCCGCCCTTGGTCTCACATAGCCCTGGACTTCATAACCGGTCTTCCTGCCTCCCAGGGTAACACCGTTGTACTCACCATTATTGACCAGTTTTCGAAGTCCACCCACTTCATCGCCCTTCCCAAACTCCTGGTACTCCACGTTGTCCATCTCCATGGCATTCCCCAGGACATAGTGTCTGACCGTGGTTCTCAATTCACTTCCCGGGTTTGGCAGGCCCTTCTGCAAGGGCATTGGGGCCACGGTCAGCCTCTCCTCCGGGTACCACCCCCAGAGCCCCCAGAACGGCCAGGCAGAGCGAGCCAACCAGTGCCTGGAGTTGGCCCTCCGTTGTGTCTCCTCCAGCCATCCCTCCACTTGGAGCCGACATCTACCCTGGGTGGAGTATGCCCACAACTCCATGACCAGCAACGCCACAGGAATGTCCCCTTTTGAGTGCTCCCTGGGTTACCAACCCCCCATGTTCCCTAGCTAGGGGGTAGAGGTGGTGGTCCCATCCACCAGGGCCCATCTCCGTCGGTGTCGGCAGGTCTGGAGGACCGCTCGAGCCGCTTTGGAGAGAGCCACCGAGCGGTCCAGATACACCTCCAACCGCAGATGAAGACCCGCCCCAACCTACCGTCCCGGACAACAGGTTTGGTTGCGAGCTAAGGACCTCAACCTTCCCTCCATCTCCCAGAAGCTCGCCCCACCCCTACGTAGGCCCCTTCCCGTCGACCGGATCATCAACCCCATCGCGGTACGTCTCACCCTCCCAACCTCCATGTCAATTCACCCTGTTTTTCATGTATCACAATTAAAACCGGCAGTTTCCAACCCCCTGTCCCCCCCTGTTCAAGCACCTCCATCGCCCCGGGTACTGGACGATGGCGGCCCCATGTGGACCGTGAAGGAGATCCTGGTGGTCCGCCGTAGGGGCCGCGGGTTCCAGTACCTGGTCGACTGGGAGGGCTTTGGGCCCGAGGATCGGGACTGGGTCCCGGCCTCCTACTTCGCCGACCCCTCCCTGTTGGCCGAGTTTTATCGGACCCATCCCGACGCTACAGGGCGGTCGCCTGGTGTCTCCCGTAAGGGGGTGGGGGTACTGTTACAGTCCCTCTCCCTAACCTACCCTCTGGCACCACCTTGAGGCCCCGGCAATCATCGCTGGAGCGTCCACCTCCCAGTCGACAGCGCACCTATTTCCTATCTCCACTCAGCACACCTGCGACCCATTCACGATCACCCTCCTATAAGAACCCTGCCCAGTCTTCACTCCAGTGCCAGAACGTACTGTGTCTATGGTAACCTTCCCAGTAACCCGCATACACTTCAAGCCATTATATATCCTCCCGTGTTCCTTGTGTTTGTTTGTGTTTCACCGCCTTCTCCTGTGCCTCCCCAGAACCTTCGTATTCCCTTGGACTCCCTCGTAATCCCACGGACCTACCTTTACCCCTCTGTACTACTGGATTTCCCGTTACGGAACTCTTGACTGGACCCCGACGACTCTCTCTTGGATCATTCCTCTCCCACCAACCTCTCTCCACTATTGGACCTCCCACTGCAGAACCACGGACCAGACCCTGACGACCCCTTTGGATTATCCTTCTTTCCCTTACCCCTCTCCCTATTATTACTATCATTAAATATGCCTATGTGTGCCGTCATTCTGGTTCGTCAGACGTTCACGGGTAACAAGAAGAATTCAAATGATAGACAAATATTTCTGTACAGTCCATTATACACTCATCGGCCACTTTATTAGGTACACCTGTTCAACTGCTCATTAACACAAATATCTAGTGGTGTGGGGGATATTTTCTTGGCACACTTTGGGCCCCTTAGTACCAATTGAACATTGTTTAAACGCCACAGCCTACCTGGGTATTGTTGCTGACCATGTCCATCCCTTTATGACCACAGTGTACCCATCTTCTGATGGCTACTTCCAGCAGGATAACGCGCCATGTCAAAAAGCTCACATCATCTCAAACTGGTTTCTTGAACATGACAATGAGTTCACTGTACTCCAATGGCCTCCACAGTCACCAGATCTCAATCCAATAGAGCACCTTTGGGATGTGGTGGAACAGGAGTTTCGCATCATGGATGTGCAGCTGACAAATCTGCAGCAATGATGCTATCATGTTATTAATTCATTAATTCATGAAAAATGTGATTAACAAATTACTTAACAGAAAGTATATACAATTTTGAAAAAGTATTTTTGATCTTTAAAAAGTACATTACATTTTACACATGCCTATTATATTTGTATAAACTGGACTGTACAGAAATATTTTTCATATTTTTCAAGATTTCTATTTATCTCTGGTACCACTCTACCCGGCAACACTTCTAGAATATGGATCAGATGAGTCTAAAGCCATGTCTTAGCTAATGTTGTTGGCTATTTACTACGACCATACACCTCAAAGTGCCCTATTTGCACTGCGTAGGACACACTTAATATAAAAAATATTTTGTGTACAGACATTATGTGTGTCCTACGCAGTGCAAATACAGCACTTTGAGGTGTATGGCCATAGTAAATACCCAACAACATTTGCTGACATCATTTTAGACTCAAACTCATCTAAAAATCATGCTTAGCTTTGGGAAATATTTTGTGTACAGTCCATTATGTGTCCCGTATGCAGTGCCACTAAGGGTAATTTGTATATTAGAAGAATTACAAACCCTTAAAAACACAAATAACACATTGAGAGGATTAAATATTTATTCCAAGGTATAGTTACATATAATTTATGGTTTCTTTATACACATTTAGTATTTCTAAATGCTTAAACAAGTTTAAGGTGGGCATTTTTATTTGGAAGAAATCATCATTTACATACATTTACGTTGACCGGAGGTCAGCAGAGTTCCACTATTGGAGCTCAGAGAACACAGATCTGGCGACCTTAGCAGTCTCTGACAGTTTGATGGGTTAGAGATAATTAGCCTACTAATTGTTACAGGGGAATAGTCAAATGGACCTCTAAATTTCGACAATTGTGTTACACTTTTAGTATCTTAGATTTTGCTAAATTATTGAAACAATCTTTTGATTTAGACCTTTACTATAGATGCATAACATTGTCCACTGATAAGGTTAGCCTAGCTTCATCAGACAATACATTATTTATTGATTTTAGGTTAGAGGAATATTTTCTTTCAGTAGACCTAATCCTACATTATAAACACCACAACTATGGCAACTATACCCAACTATACCCTGAATTAAATGACAATTAATATTTGTGCACTGAATACTGAATTACAACTGAAACAAGTGTCTCCTGGCTTGTATTTCGGATGTCCCATTTGAAATCTCTATGTACTGGAGCTCAACTAATAAAGAACTCCAGTGCTACAAAAGTTGTAATGATTCTGATCAATAAGACATTAAAACCAACAGCTGAAATGAATGGAGTTGACACAGATGATATTATTATCTATCCAATAATCAAAAGATTCCACAGCTGTTCCCCCAGGTCCGGTAATTAGTGTGCTTACCCCCTCTACTGGCAAGAATAAGTCAGTCCATTCTGGGTTGATAAATTAAGAGATAAACCCCAATTTGATCAGAAATCATTATAGAACCATGGGCTGCATACTAACAATTTCAAGCAGCCCACTAAGATCGGACCTGACCACCAGGAATTCTCTGAGTGTCAGAATCAGAATCAGAATTATTTTATTTGGCCAAGTATATTTACACATACAGGAAATTGACTTGGTGAGCTTGGTGCATGGACATAAAAAACAAATAGCAAATATTGACAAGAAATTTACAAAATAGCAAAATATTAACAAAATAGCAATAACAAATTTACAAATTTACAAAAAAGAGCAGCAGAACAATACATCTTGTAGGCTGTGTGAGACTAAGTGACAATGAGGCTAGAGGCTGTGAAATAGTTATGGGGCATGTACACTATAAATTAGAATAATTTTAAATAATTACAAATTACACTGTCAGTGCATTGTGTGTGTGACAGGGTGGGGGGGGTTGGAAGACAAGCTTGCCCAGCCGTACCTGCTGCTTCCTGTCTGTCAGGAAGTCAGTGATCCACCTGCAGATGGGCTCAGGCATGCTCAGCTGGGATAGCTTGTCCTGGAGGAGAGCTGGGGCGATAGTGTCAATTGTTTGTGTGTGTGTGTGTTGGAAAGGTGCAACTTTGACAAGATTGAGTAGACAATGTGGAAGGAGGGAAAATAATAATAAAGGCTATAGGCTATTTAAAAAAAAAAAGTGTTACATTTCAATAAAAATGCATAAGGAGACATGAAAAGTTAAGCTTTTAGGCCTACAGTGCAATTCTGAGATAGGCCTATGCATACACAAAATGCAGTATAGAATTTTATATAAATGTTTAATGCAAAATATAGGTAGATTCAGGTAGATTCCTTCTTACATGCACAGGACGACCCCCAGCAAAGGGTGGATTTCATTTTAAATTCTTTAGATGGAAAGGCACACAGGAAAATGATGGTGCTGGCAGTGATCGACCAGGACACAGATAAAAAAATCCTCGATTTACAAGGAAGTAATATGGGGTAAGCAGGCAGTGGTTAAGGGTTTCAGCTTGCATCTTTGTGAGTTTTTCAACAGATGGCAGAGAAGTGACCCTGACGTTGGCAACGCGGATAGAGTTCTCTGGGCTCAGTGTGCTAGAGGGCTGTGGGAAGGGCTTGTAAAACAGGAGCTTTTGACCTTTGAGGTGGCTTGCAATGAGGCTCTGGCTTTGGAGCGAGGGGTACAAAGCCTTGGCTTGCCAAACACGTGTTGCCTTACCACTTCCACCCTCTGTGTCAGCTCTCCCGCCTTTCGACATGCAGCAGCTAAGGGAGTCCCTAAGGACCAAGATGAAGCAAGAGATCCAAAAGCAGATTTCCCTGCTGGGTAGGTCTATAGTTGAAGAACTCAGAGGCCAATTACCTGGACCCTCCCACAATCCTCCTCCTGTTCCCAGCCTGGAGTATCATGATGAGTTTTCGGTCTACCCAGCCACCACAGGGTGAGTGACTGAGACGACGGTGCCCTCTGAAGTTCAAGGAAAGCCCTTTTTTGTAGATCAGTGCCCGCAATTAGAAGTCGTTGTTCATGGCAAGAACATCCCCTGCATATTGGACACAGAGTCACAGGTAACCCTATTCAGCCAATCCCTTTTTCAGCACCACATTGGGGAGGAGTTACTCCAGGATGCTAAAGATCTGTTGTGGCTGGCCCTTAATGCTGCAAATAGCCTAGAAATCCCCTATGTTGTCCTGGACTTCTCCATTGGGGGCATTGGAGTACTGAACCTAGGAGTGATTATAGTTAAAGACGATTGTATGACGACTGAATGTGGACTGCTGGGCATGAATGTGATTTCTGGATGCTGGGAATTCCTCTTCCAAAAGGGCCACCCAGGCGAACCGGCTTTCAAGTCAACAGTTCCACCCACAGCTGGCAAAGTGTGGGAGAAAGCCTTCGCTGCCGGTAGAAGGGTCCAGGCTACAGCCCCTCGGACCCTACTGCAGGGCACCGCGACGCTCCAGAGACAGACCGCCGTTGTGCTGCCCCCTGAGACCGAGATGGTAGTCTAGGCCTATGTGCGCCATGTGGTGTGTACCCAGAACCACCCCGTGCTAATAGAGGACCTCGCAGGAGATTTGGTTGGGGAACGGGAGTGTAGAGTGGCGAGGTCTGTGAGCCATGTGCAAAGTGAAGTGCCCCTCAGAATTTGTAACCCCCACCCCTTCCCTGTTACGTTACCTCAGAGGCAAGCACTAGCTATGGTGTCCCAAGTAGACCCAGGGGACATACAAACCCAAAATCAACTACTTCTCAGGACCACTGGCCCACAGGAGGTTTAGGTGGACATCCATTGAGTACAGAGGACTAATGTGTGGCAGGTGCAGGGGATCCTGCCAGCTGACCATCCAGCGCTTGAACTGCAAGGGGAGGGACTATCCCCTGCAGAACAACAGCAGCTCACCGCCCTTTTCCATTCTGTGTGTTTGCAGCCCACAATGAGGACTTTGGCTGCATTGAAGCTGTCCTCTACCAAATCCCTACTTGAACCACACCCTATTTGAGAAAGGTACTGACCTGTTCCTCCAAAGTTGTACTCTGAGCTAAGAACCCTGCTCCAGGGGATGTTGGAGCGTGGTGTCATCACAGAGAGTTTTAGTCAATGGTCTGCTCCTGTGGTCCTGGTTCACAAGAATACATACGTTTTTGTGTTGATTACTGTAAGTTCAATGCCATCATTCATAAGGACGCTTTCCCTTTACCCAGGATCATGGAGTAACTCATAGGATTGCAACAGGTGGCCTGGTATTCCACCTTAAAATTAATTAAAAAGTAGGTACTTGCTGTTGTGCCCGAAGATCAGGAAAAGACTGGTTTTGTTACTCCCCTTGGCTTGTATCAGTTCTCCCAAATGCCATTCAGGCTCTGTAATGCACCTGCTACCTTCCATCGCTTGATGCAATGCTGCCTTGATGATAAGGTATACGACTACCTCCTGATCTATCTAGACGATGTGATTGTGTATTTGATGGACTTCCAGATACACCTGGCTCACCTAGAGGGAGTGTTCCAGCTCCTAAAGGACCATGGTTTGAAGCTCCAGCCAGTTTGAATCTCAGGTTAATATCTCGGGCATGTAGTCAGCGGCAGAGGAGTGGCCCACGATCCGGAAAAGACTGCAGCTGTCCCTGCCACTGTGAAGCAAATCTGTTCCTTACTGGGGTTTGTGGGCTACTACCGCAACTTTATTCCCACCTTTGCCAGGGTTGCTGCCCCGCTGCACAAGTTGCTGCAGGGCAACACTGGACATTGCTCCACTCTGGTCTCATGGACTCCAGAGTGCCAGGGTGCCTTTGAACAGCTGAAACGAGCCCTGCTCTCTGCCCCTGTCCTTGGCTATGCAAACTTCACACCCCCATACAAGCTGTACACCGACACCAGCCTGGATTGGTTGGGGGCAGTCTTGTCCCAGGTCCATCCAGAAGGGGCATGAAAGAGTAATTGCCTATGCAAGCCGCAGCCTTATTCCCCCTGAACGGAATGACCAAAATTACAGATCATTTAAGTTGGAGCTGCTGGCCCTTAAGTGGGCAGAGACAGAGAAGTTCAAAGACTACCTCTGGGGGGAGTTGTTATCTGTTACAGGAGTGGCATCGCCTGAGAGACCAAGATGGCGTACTTGTCCAATGCCTGGAGGAACCCGATACGGGGACGGCAACCCAACAGCTAGTTGTCCCGTCAGGCTATGCTCAGGGCCTGTGAAAGGAATACCATTCGGGTGCAGAGAAGGTGTTGTCCATCCTGCGCTGACGCTTCTTCTGGGCAGGTATGAGCAAGGAGGTGCAAGTCTGGAGAAAGGAGTGCCCCACTTGTCTGGTGAGTAAAGGGGGAGCGGAGCTCTGAGCCCCCTTGACGTCCATTCAAACCAGTTTGAGATGGTGGGCCTTGATTACTTGTCTTTAGGAAGTCCCAACGATACTTATCCTTACATATTGGTGATGACCGATTTGTTCTTCTGCCCTCGCAGTGCCCACGACAGACCAGAGCACTGTGACCACTGTAAAGGCTCTCTAGACCTTGCTGATTCAGCCATTTGGATGCCCTGAGAGACTGTTGATTGACCGGGGTGGCGCCTTTGAATCAACCTTAATGTAGCAGCTGTGTGAGCTCTATGGGTGAGCTCTATGGGTGCACAAAGGTCTGCACCACGCCATACCACCCACAGGGCCTGTGAACTCTTCAACCAAACCCTACTAGGACTGTTGAGTTCATTGGATCCACAGACCCATTCCCGCTGGCACACTCAACTTCTATTCCTGGTCCAGGCCTACAACAATGCTGTCCATGCCAGCACTGGGATGACCCCATACTATGTCCTGTTTGGCAGACATGCCGGATTACCGGTTGACATGATCCACAATATGTGCCCCCCCAGCAGAAGGACAATTTACAGGGTTGGATCCAAAATCATCACCGTGCTCTCAAGGACACTTATGCTACAGTGAAAGACCATGCCTCCCAATGGCAAGCCTGGGACCAAGCCTGCTACAACAAATGTAGCCAAGCACTTCCCTTGCTCCCAGGAGAGCGGGTCTTGATCAGGAAATTCCGCCGCAGGACCCAGGGAAAGCTGGAGCCACGATGGTCCCAAAACACGATGGTCCCAAAAACATCCTGGGTTATCCATGGCTCTCTAAGCATAACCCCCATATAAACTGGTCCACTGGGGAGGTTACGGGTTGGGGCGAGGGATGCTGAAACTCCTGCCTTCCATCAGTTCCTGCTCCGGTATCTCCTCAACCTCTGGACTCTGCTTCTCCTGTGTCTCATGAGTTTCCAGCACCTCCTAAGTCTCCTGTCTCCTCACATCTTCTGGCTTCGTCGGACTCCGACTTCCCGGATCTTTCCAGTGTTCCCTCCTGTTACGACTGCTCTATAGACTTGCTCCCAGGAACTTCACCTCTATTCCTTGTCGGCCCCTGAGAGGGATGCTATGAAGAAGTACATTGACTCTTCCCTCACTGCCGGTATCATTCGCCCATCCTCTTCTCCTGCTGGGGTTGGTTTCTTTTTCGCCGACAAGAAAGATAAGACACTTCATCGACTACTGAGGCTTGAATGACAGCTTGTGATCCATTGGGCTCATACATCCCTCCTCTTTGCCTCATTGCCCAATAGTCTGACATCTCTCTGGATTTCGTCACAAGGTTACCCCCCCCTCGGAAGGTAATACCACCATTCTGACGATGGTGGACAGGTTTTCGAAAATGGTGCATTTCATCCCTCTGCATAAATTGCCATCTGCCAAGGAGATGACGGAGGCAATGTTATTTGCTGTCCCTGGGGTTTAGTCTGTGTGTTCCCCTGTCTCTGTGCCAGTTTGTCTTTGTACCCTGTGTCAAGCATTCCAGCGATTTTTCCTTTTTTCTGTTTTTTTTATCCCCAAGTGTGTTTTTGACTTTGCCTTTTTGCCTACCCCTTTTCGGATTATCTGTCTGCCTTTTTTAAGTTTTTGTCTCGGAGTCATGTGTTTGAGTCCTTTGCCTGAATACTCCAGTCATTACAACCACTGAGTTTTGGCTTGGGATTCCACTCAATTGCTGTCAAGAATGAGTACCCCGCTCTTGAATCTACCAGAAATTTAACCTCTTTACCAGCTATGGTTAATGTTAATTCAGGTATTATTTTATCATATTGGTGATTTTCTTTCCTTGAATTTTCTCTAACAGCCTGTATTTCAAAACATTGTGTGTGCGTTTGTTTTGGTTTGATCTCACCAGTCAATGCCTCCCATCCTGTCTCCTCTGGCCATCAGTACCCCTCTTGTTGGTTCAGGACAGTCTCTCACCCAATTGTTCTTTTGATCCACAATGATAACATCCATTCGGTCTGTGACCTCTTCTATCTCCGCGGCTTCGTCCTCTGCCTGTCTGACCATTATAGTGTGCCAGTTGGGCCAGCTGGACCAGCTGGAGCTTCTTGCCCATCTTCTCTTTGACCTTGTCCTCCTTACCCTTTTGGTCTCTTATGAATTTCTCTGCATGTTTTATGTAAGGCCAGTCGTCCACCATCCGCCCAGCCTCATAGGTGACAGTTCTTTTTTACATGTTTCTGTATATGCTCACTGGCCACTTGATTAGGTACTGTCATGCCTGAGGTTGCTGTCTGGTGACTCTGGTGCCCTCCTCTGGTGGGACGGGGCCAGTGCCCTCCCAATTTACCATTATTCGTTTCACCTGTGTATTCTGTCTCGTGTTTGTTATATATAGCCTGTGTGTTCCCCATGTCTTTGTCAGGGATTCTCCCTGTATGTCTGTGAGTACCCAGTGTGCCCGTCGGTTCAGTGATTCCAGTTGTTAACCCCGTTAACTAATATTCGAGACTAATATTTCTTAAGTTCAAGTTATTCCACTTGTTAAGTGCGTACTTTTGTTAATGGAGGTTGGTTTTCTCCACCTTTATTTTACGCTTTTTCCCCAGTGTTTGTTTGTGTGCCGTGCCCAGTTATCGTATTAAAACATTATTTGATTTGACTTTACGCTGTCCCTCTGAGTATCTCTCCGCACTTGGGTCCTCTGCACTATCATTACTAACGGGTACACCTGTTCAACTGCTCGTTAATGCAAATATCCAGACTGGCCAGACTGGTTCGAGATGATAGAAAGGCAACAGTAACTCAAATAACCACTCGTTACAACCAAGGTATGCAGAAGACCATCTCTGAATGCGCAACATGTTGAACCTTGAAGCAGATGGGCTACAGCAGCAGAAGACCACACTGGGTGCCACTCCTGTCAGCTAAGAACAGGAAACTGAGGCTAGAATTCGCACAGGCTCACCAAAATTGGACAATAGAAGATTGGAAAAATGTTGCCTGGTCTCGATTTCTGCTGCAACATTCAGATGGTAGGGTCAGAATTTGGCGTAAACAACATGAAAGCATGGATCCATCCTGCCTTGTATCAATGGTTCAGGCTGGTGGTGGTGGTGTAACGGTGTGGGGGATATTTTCTTAGCACACTTTGGGCCCCTTAGTACCAATTGAGCATCGTTTAAACGCCAAAGCCTACCTGAGTATTGTTGCTGACCATGTCCATCACTTTATGACCATCTTCTGATGACTACTTCCAGCAGGATAGCGCGCCATGTCACAAAGCTCAAATCAGCTAAAACTGGTTTCTTGAACATGACAATGAGTTCACTGTACTCAAATGGCCTCCACAGTCACCAGATCTCAATCCAATAGAGCACCTTTGGGATATGGTCGAACGGGAGATTCACATCATGGATGTGCAGCCGACAAATCTGCAGCAACTGCGTGATGCTATCATGTCAATATGGACCAAAATCTCTGAGGAATGTTTCCAGCACCTTGTTGAATCTATGCCACAAAGAATTAAGGCAGTTCTGAAGGCAAAAGGGGGTCCATCCCAGTACTATCAAGGTGTACCTAATAAAGTGGTTGGTGAGTGTATCTGGTGTATGTATCCTGATATCATTTTCAGTTTGCATTGTTGTTCCCATGGACTGTCATTAGCTTTGTTTGCTGGCCGATCTAGGCTGTAATCGTCAAACATTTTTTCAAAGTGCAGTCGTTCACCAATCACTTTCTCATCCTCACAAACCATCTGTCTGCATGCCTGGGGCCGGAGCTTGGTCTGGGTCGAGTAGTGCAGTGTTTCTCAACCTTTTTTCAGTCGCGGCACCCTTTGCATGAATGAAAAATCTCAATGCACCCCAATATATATATATATATATATTTTTAATGTTGATTATCATTAGAATACACACACTGTCTCTGACGAACAACAAATGCATGACGCATGTAGCCTACTACTCTTACACGCACGCATACACACACACACACACACACACACAAACTATTCTCGCAGGAATGGATGACAGACACACACGTAGCTCCTGGTCCACAGCTCTCAGGCGCTCTCTGTCCGCTACGTTACAAGGTAAAGTCCGATCGTTTCCATTGAAATGGTTTTGGGTTCTTTGTTTTGTTAGGAACACTGGGATATTTCATTTTTATTTCGTTTTTATTCCTCTGGGAACGTTGTATTTTTTCGCCTCAAACAGTGGACCTCTCCCGCGTATTCTCTTTGATCGTGTTAGAGCGGGCGCTGTTTTGAATAATTCCAAAGCCGAGCTCATACGTCCGCTACGTTCCAAGGTAAAGTCCGATGTTTCCATTGAAATGGTTTTATTCCTCTGGGAACGTTGTATTTTTTCGCCTCAAACAGTGGACTTCTCCCAATTATTCTCTTTGATCGTGTTAGAGCGGGGGCTGTTTTGAATAATTCCAAAGCCGCGCTCATACGTCCGCTAAGTTCCAAGGTAAACTCCGATCTTTTCCATTGAAATGGTTTTGGGTTCCTTGTTTTGTGAGGAACTCATTTTTATTCATTTTTCTGCTGGGAACCCTGTCTTTTTTCACCTCAAACAGTGGACCTCTCCCGCGTATTCTCTTTGATCGTGTTAGAGCGGGCGCTGTTTTGAATAATTCCAAAGACGCGCTCATACGTCAGCCAAGGGAAAATCCGATGTTTCCATTGAAATGGTTTTGGGTTCTTTGTTTTGTTAGGAACACTGGGATATTTCATTTTTATTTCGTTTTTATTCCTCTGGGAACGTTGTATTTTTTCGCCTCAAACAGTGGACCTCTCCCGCGTATTCTCTTTGATCGTGTTAGAGCGGGCGCTGTTTTGAATAATTCCAAAGCCGCGCTCATACGTCCGCTACGTTCCAAGGTAAAGTCCGATCGTTTCCATTGAAATGGTTTTGGGTTCCTTGTTTTGTGAGGAACTCATTTTTATTCATTTTTCCGCTGGGAACCCTGTCTTTTTATGCCTCAAACAGTGGACATCTCCCGCGTATTCTCTTTGATCGTGTTAGAGCGGGCGCTGTTTTGAATAATTCCAAAGCCGCGCTCATACGTCCGCTACGTTCCAAGGTAAAGTCCGATGTTTCCATTGAAATGGTTTTATTCCTCTGGGAACGTTGTATTTTTTCGCCTCAAACAGTGGACTTCTCCCAATTATTCTCTTTGATCGTGTTAGAGCGGGCGCTGTTTTGAATAATTCCAAAACCGCGCTCATATGTCCGCTACATTCCAAGGTAAAGTCCGATGTTTCCATTGAAATGGTTTTGGGTTCTTTGTTTTGTTAGGAACACTGGGATATTTCATTTTTATTTCGTTTTTATTCCTCTGGGAACCCTATATTTTTTCGCCTCAAACAGTGGACCTCTCCCGCGTATTCTCTTTGATCGTGTTAGAGCGTGCGCTGTTTTGAATAATTCCAAAACTGCGCTTATACGTCCGCTACGTTTCAAGGTAAAGTCCGATCGTTTCCATTTAAATGGTTTTGGGTTCTTTGTTTTGTGAGGAACTCATTTTTATTCATTTTTCCGCTGGGAACCCTGTCTTTTTTCGACTCAAACAGTGGACCTTTCACGTGTATTCTCTTTGATCGTGTTAGAGCGGGCGCTATTTTGAATAATTCCAAAGCCGCGCTTATATGTCCGCTTCGTTCCAAGGTAAAGTCCGATCGTTTCCATTGAAATGGTTTTGGGTTCTTTGTTTTGTTAGGAACACTGGGATATTTCATTTTTATTTCGTTTTTATTCCTCTGGGAACCCTGTCTTTTTTCGACACAAACAGTGGACCTCTCCCGCGTATTATCTTTGATCGTGTTAGAGCGGGCGCTATTTTGAATAATTCCAAAGCCGCGCTCATGCGCCCGCTACATTCCAAGGTAAAGTCCGATGTGTCCATTGAAATGGTTTTGGGTTCTTTGTTTTGTTAGGAACACTGGGATATTTCATTTTTATTATGTTTTTAATCCTCTGGGAACCCTCTCTTTTTTCGCCTCAAACAGTTGACCTCTCCCGCGTATTCTCTTTGATCGTGTTAGAGCTGGCGCTGTTTTGAATAATTCCAAAGCCGCGCTTATACGTCCGCTACGTTCCACTGTAAAGTCCGATCGTTTCCATTGAAATGGTTTTGGGTTCTTTGTTTTGTCAGGAACACTGGGATATTTCATTTTTATTTCGTTTTCATTACTCTGAGAACGTTGTATTTTTTCGCCTCAAACAGTGGACCTCTACCGCGTATTCTCTTTGATCGTGTTAGTGCGGGCACTGTTTTGAATAATTCCATAGCCGCGCTTATATGTCCGCTACGTTCCAAGGTAAAGTCCGATCGTTTCCATTGAAGTGGTTTTGGGTTCCTTGTTTTGTGAGGAACTCATTTTTATTCATTTTTCCGCTGGGAACCCTGTCTTTTTTCGCCTCAAACAGTGGACCTCTCCCGCGTATTCTCTTTGATCGTGTTAGAGCGGGCGCTGTTTTGAATAATTCCAAAGCCGCGCTCATACGTCCGCCAAGGTAAAGTCCGATGTTTCCATTGAAATTGTTTTGGGTTCTTTGTTTTGTTAGGAACACTGGGATATTTCATTTTTATTTCGTTTTTATTCCTCTGGGAACCCTATATTTTTTCGCCTCAAACAGTGGACCTCTCCCGCGTATTCTCTTTGATCGTGTTAGAGCGGGCTCTGTTTTGAATAATTCCAAAGCCGCGCTTATATGTCCGCTACGTTCCAGGGTAAAGTCCGATCGTTTCCATTGAAATGGTTTTGGGTTCCTTGTTTTGTGAGGAACTAATTTTTATTCATTTTTCCATGGGAAGCCTGTCTTTTTTTGCCTCAAACAGTGGAACTCTCCCGCGTATTCTCTTCGATTGTGTTAGAGCGGGCGCTGTTTTGAATAATTCCAAAGCCGCGCTCATGCGTCCGCTACGTTCCAAGGTAAAGTCCGATCGTTTCCATTTAAATGATTCTGGGTTCTTTGTTTTGTGAGGAACTCATTTTTATTCATTTTTCCGCTAGGAACCCTGTCTTTTTTCGACTCAAACAGTGGACCTTTCACGCGTATTCTCTTTGATCGTGTTAGAGCGGGCGCTGTTTTGAATAATTCCAAAGCCGCGCTCATATGTCCGCTACGTTCCACTGTAAAGTCCGATCGTTTCCATTGAAATGGTTTTGGGTTCTTTGTTTTGTTAGGAACACTGGGATATTTCATTTTTATTTCGTTTTTATTCCTCTGGGAACCCTGTATTTTTTCGCCTCAAACAGTGGACCTCTCCCGCGTATTTTCTTTGATCGTGTTGGAGCGTGCGCTGTTTTGAATAATTCCAAAGCCGCGCTTATACGTCCGCTACGTTCCAAGGTAAAGTCCGATTGTTTCCATTGAAATGGTTTTGGGTTCTTTGTTTTGTGAGGAACTCATTTTTATTCATTTTTCCGCTGGGAACCCTGTCTTTTTTCGACTCAAACAGTGGACGTTTCATGCGTATTCTCTTTGATCGTGTTACAGCGGGCGCTGTTTTGAATAATTCCAAAGCCGCGCTCATACGTCCGCTATGTTCCAAGGTAAAGTCCGATGTTTCCATTGAAATGGTTTTGGGTTCATTGTTTTGTTAGGAACACTGGGATATTTCATATTTATTTCGTTTTTATTCCTCTGGGAACCCTGTCTTTTTTCGACACAAACAGTGGACCTCTCCCGCGTATTATCTTTGATCGTGTTAGAGCGGGCGCTATTTTGAATAATTCCAAAGCCGCGCTCATGCGCCCGCTACATTCCAAGGTAAAGTCCGATGTGTCCATTGAAATGGTTTTGGGTTCTTTGTTTTGTTAGGAACACTGGGATATTTCATTTTTATTATGTTTTTAATCCTCTGGGAACCCTCTCTTTTTTCGCCTCAAACAGTTGACCTCTCCCGCGTATTCTCTTTGATCGTGTTAGAGCGTGCGCTGTTTTGAATAATTCCAAAGCCGCGCTTATACGTTCGCTACGTTTCAAGGTAAAGTCCGATCGTTTCCATTGAAATGGTTTTGGGTTCTTTGTTTTGTGAGGAACTCATTTTTATTCATTTTTCCGCTGGGAACCCTGTCTTTTTTCGACTCAAACAGTGGACCTTTCACGCGTATTCTCTTTGATCGTGTTAGAGCGGGCGCTGTTTTGAATAATTCCAAAGCCGCGCTTATACGTCCGCTACGTTCCACTGTAAAGTCCGATCGTTTCCATTGAAATGGTTTTGTGTTCTTTGTTATGTAGCACTATATTGGATCACTCCAATATGGTATCCTTCCGCGCGGCAGGATACGTTCCGAGTAGAATTTCAGAGAAGTCCCGTGTACCGGGTAGTGCTGCGGCTGCATCACCCCATAAACAGCAGTCCACAGCACTACTTCTTCCTCTTCCTTTTCTCGGCGCGTTCCGTAGAGATGGATTCTGGAGCAGGTAAGAGCTCTGTGTGCAGAAGTATATAGCTTGGAGGAGCTAGCTAGCTAGCCTCTCCATTGAGTGCTCTGCTGTCACTTCGTTCGATTTGGCCTGTGCCATCTCGTTCGAAGTTTGTCGTTGTTGTTATTAAGTTAATATTTGTTCGACACCGTGTACCTGGGCGATACACGGTTTGGTCAACCTGTATTGCGGCGCTGAGGGTTTGTCCTTAATTTTAGTTGTCTTGTCTGTCTGTCTGTCTACCGGAACCCTCCCGGTTAGCCTTCGGGTTCGGGGACCGCGCCTACCTCTAGCAAGATTGGGGAAACTGTGTATGGTTGGCTTCACGCCGCCTTGCAGATTTTTCCCCCGAGTTGAAGCAGGGTGACACGAAGTACTTTGCGCGCTTCTTCTCACAGGGCAGTGCCATCTTGTTTTTACCCTCGTGCGTTCCATGGTGAACGAGCTATGAGATCCCTCTAGCTCAACGAGCGGTGACCACATACGGGACCTCCAGTTACACACATAGTCCTGTTGACCACCACGTATAAAGCTGGGAGCTGATAAACGTGGTGTCAATTTCCTTGCAATATAGGTCTAGTCATTGCTTAAGCAATTCACTAGCCCTATTAACCACCACGTATAAAGCTGAGGATACACTAAGGTTGAGAGCTATCTTGTTATCATACACAGTGTCTTCTCCCCTCCACAGTAACCCAAGTATGGTTTTTCACTGTGTGGAGTGCAATGCGCGCATGCACGCTGAGGACGCACACATTACCTGTATGTGCTGTCTTGGGCTGGACCACGCACGCTGGGCAGTGGAAGACCCCCTCAGCTGCATGTCCTGCGAAGTGCTAGGAGAACGGCTGTGTGTGGCTCGCCTAGAGAGAATGAAGGCCTTAACCTCCCAGAGACCTGCGGATGACCGCCTCCCCCCCTGTGGTACGGTGCGTCGTCGGCAGAGTTCCCCTCCAGCCGCTTTGGGCGCCCCCCCTGCCAAGCGGCACACGGAGGAGGAATTGGACCGCCTCGAACGTAGGGAAACTGACTTGCGCGAGGCAGTGAGCGCTTTGGAAGAGGAAGACGACGACTCTCTTTCTCTTCACGCTCCAGACGACCTGGATGTTGGCGACAGTGCCTCGGTGCTGCTACAGCGCTACAAACGCGCTAGGTTCGCAGCACCATCAACCGCTGGATCTGTAGCGCCCTCAAACGCTGGCAGCGCTGCTTCAGAAGGACCACCGGTGGTTACAGAAGCGACGTGTGCTCTCCTGGCGAAGGTGGCTGTCTCCCTTGGCCTCAAGTGGGAGGAGCCAGCCTCTGACAAGCTGCTCATCCCCACCTGTCCCCAGTTCGCGGTGGCATTCCGTGAATACTGGACCAGGATGCAGGGGCGCTTCCGCCCCTCCAGGGATACCAGGCTATGGACCCTCATTGCGGACCAAGAGCCCTTGGGGATCAACAGATATCCCACAATGGATGACATGGTGGCGGCTATGATCCTCCCTGATAAGGAAATCATCGGCAAGGTGCCGCAGCTTAAGCCAGGACCCGAGAGACTCAGTGACCAGCTCCTGAGTTCTACTTTCAGCGTCCTCTCCTCCATGGCCCGCCTTACGAACGCGGCCATGCTGCTCAGCTCCTACCTGGCCCGCCTAATCCCTACTCTCCCAGGAGGAAGCCAGGGCCTTGTCGACGAGGCAATGGAAGTGTCCAGGTTGCTCGATCTGCTGCAGACAGACTTGGCGCGAGCTAATGGCCAAGCCATAGCTTCAGTTGTGTCCTCGCGCCGCCACCTTTGGCTGTCTCAGTCCAAGCTGCCGCTGCCGGTCCAGAAGACCTTCATGGGGCTCCCCCTCACACCAGGTACTACCTTTGGGCCGGGGGTTGATGCTATACTGCAGCAAACGGCGAAGCTACGCAAAGACAGGGAGACTTTGCAGCAGTTCATGACCACGTCGCGCCCCAGACCTGCTCCTCAGACGACCTGGCAGCCGAGGTACACACTCCCGCCTGGGTCCCAGCAGCGCCTCTGACCTCCTCCCCCGCCGCCAAGCCAGCCTCCGAGGCAGCGGAATGGTAACCAGGGGAATGTAAACCAGCAGCGCCGCCAGCGGCGCGGTGGCCCCCCTCCCGGACGCGGACGACCTGCGGCTAAGAAGGGTGGCCCCCAGCAGTCTTCCTGACATGTTGGCCACCGGCTTCGGCCGCTTCTCCCAGGCCCAAAGGGCAAACTGGGTGGAGCGAGTGGAGTCCCCTTGGGTGCTGAATACAATCCTGAGGGGTTACAAACTCCAATTCCGTCGCCGGCCACCGCCCTACCGGGGCATTCGGATCACTACAGTATCCAACCGTTCAAAGAAGGAGGTCCTCCGGTTGGAGATAGCCTCACTCAACCTCTCACCCCAACCATAGACTTTTCACCCCACTCCCCTCCGGGAGGCGCTACAGGTCTCTCCGCACCCGAACCAGTAGGTTCAGAGGCAGCTTCTTCCCTGCGGCTGTCACCCTGCTGAACACGAACACTACACCTACCTGACAACCTACTACCCCCGCAACCCCCCCCCCCCCCCCCCACCCGGACAATTGCACTATTGCACTATTACTCCCCTCCCCTGCTCTTACTCTTACTCAATACCACTGCTCTTCTGTACATACCTGTCCATACTGTTCATACTGTTCATAATGCACATAATGCACATATCCTATATTTTCTTTAATACTACTGCACATACTGTAGATACTTGTTTATACTGTTTATACGGCATTCCATATTTATATTTATTCTGCATCTACCTCATGTTACTGTTAATACATATATACTGCTAGACTGCATTACCTATACAGCTCATATGCTGCTACACTGCTCATACTGTAACTATTTATTCTGCTATAATGCTACTGCTACTCACATACTGCTATACTGCACTGCTATATATACTGCTTATACTATACTATATTATACTGCACTACTACTGATCATATATTGCACTACCTGTAAATACTGTTCATTGCACTTTCTGCTATTTTGCACTTCTGGTTAGACGCTAACTGCATTTCGTTGTCTCTGTACTTGTACTCTGCACAATGACAATAAAGTTGAATCTAATCTAATCTAATCTAATCTAACTTCTCAGCAAGGGTGCTGTAAAGAGGTTAGAGCCATCAGAACGGCTCAGTGGATTCTACTCCACGTATTTCATTGTGCCAAAGAAGGATGGCGGCTGTCGTCCTATCCTGGACCTGCGCGCCCTCAATTGTTGCTTGAAAGAGCTGAAGTTCAAAATGCTCTCGCCAGCACGCGTGTTACAGGCCATCTCCAAGGGTCTATGGTTCACCACGCTCGACTTGAAGGATGCATACTTCCATGTTCCCGTTCACCCAATTCACAGGAAGTACCTCCGGTTTGCCTTCGAGGGAGTGGCCTACGAGTTCCAGGTCCTCCCCTTTGGGCTCTCACTGGCGCCGCGTACCTTCACCAAGTGTATGGACGCAGTTCTGGCGCCTCTGTCGTCCCAGGGACTTCAGGTTCTGAACTACCTGGACGACTGGTTGGTTTGCGCCCCATCGAGAGAGCAAGTTACCAGGGACACCAGACTCCTGTTGAGCCACATCCAGGATCTGGGTCTCACCTTGAACAGACGGAAAAGTCACCTGAACCCCTCTCAGGAGGTGACCTTTGTCGGGATCTCAATGGACTCGTCTCTTATGAGAGCATGCCTCCCTCAAGAGAGGGTCGCAAAAATCCTGTCCTTCCTCGACCGTTTCCAGCTTGGACGAACTGTATCCGTTTTGGAGTGCCAGCGACTGCTCGGCCTACTGACGGCGGCTTCGCTGTTGGTCCCGTTGGGCCTTCTCCGTCTCAGACCACTGCAACGGTGGTTCAACTCCCACAGGCTGCATCCAAAGCTACACAAACACCGTCGCCTGGTGGTGACAAGGGAATGTTTGTTAGCATTGTCCCGATGGCGCTCCCGTTCCTTCCTGATGGATGGTACGAGGTTGGGCAGAGTGGTACACAGAGAACTAGTGTGCACCGATGCCTCGCTGACGGGCTGGGGTGCAGTGTTCAGGGGCATGGCGGCCAGCGGCCACTGGAGCCCCCCATGGACTGGTCTGCACATCAATGTATTGGAGCTCAGGGCGGTCTGCCTAGCCCTCCAGCAGTTTCTGCCCTATCTGAAAGGACAGCATGTCCTGGTCCGATCAGACAACACTACAGTCGTAGCATATGTCAATCACCAGGGGGGCTTGAGGTCCCGCCGCCTCCACGAGATGACTCGGGAACTCTTGCTATGGGCTCACACCCATCTTGCGTCTCTACGAGCAGCGCATATCCCGGGGATCCTGAACACGGCAGCGGACATGCTCTCGAGGGATGGGCCACGAGAGGGAGACTGGCGTCTGCACCCTCAGGTGGTACACCAGCTCTGGGACAGGTTCGGGAGAGCACAGGTGGACCTGTTTGCCTCTCAGAACAACACTCACTGCCCCAGCTGGTTCTCAATGTCGGACCCCCCGGGGCCTCTAGGTCTGGATGCCCTGGCTCACGATTGGCCGATGACGACGCTCTATGCGTTTCCTCCGTTTCCCCTGATCCCAGCGACGCTGGACAGGGTCGAGATGATGGGCCATCAGGTGCTCCTGATAGCCCCGTATTGGCCGAGACGCCCCTGGTTCAGGCTGTTGCTGTCTCTCCTCTCGGGGACACCATGGAAGCTGCCACAGAGACTCGACTTGCTTTCACAAGCCCAGGGGGCCCTATGGCATCGCCTCCAGTTGTGGGTTTGGCCTCTGAGAGGCGCAAGTGGTCAGACTTAGGCCTCCTGAATGACGTCATGCACACGTTGCAGAGTGCCAGGGCCCCCTCTACCAACGCGGCATATCAGACACGATGGCGTGTATTTTGCTCTTGGTGTGAGAGTCAGAACGCCAATCCAGAGAGCTGCAATGTTCAGACTGTTCTGCAGTTTTTACAGTCTTTGCTCGACGCAGGCCGGGCGGCTTCTACACTGAAGGTGTATCTGGCCGCTATCTCTGCATGCCACGATGACGGGCCAGAGGGACCGATGGGTAGCCACCCTTTACTCTCCCGGTTTCTGAAGGGTGTTCGACGTCTATGTCCGGTAAGGGCCCCTCTGGTGCCCACCTGGGACCTCGACGTGGTGCTGTCAGCGCTTACCCTGCCACCTTTTGAGCCCCTGGGCTCTGTGTCTCTTAAGCACCTTTCCTTGAAAGTGGCGTTCCTGTTGGCCATTACCTCCACAAAGAGGGTTAGTGAACTTCATGCATTTTCTGTGAGTGCTGAGTGTTTCCGGATGGGCCCCGACAAAATGAGCGTCACCCTCCGACCTAACCCCTCTTTTCTACCAAAGGTCCTGTCTACCGGACATGTGAACCGACCTTTGCACCTGTCTGCCTATACCCCTCCCACGAGTGCGAGTGGGATAGGTACTACCTCCAGTGTACTGTGCCCGGTCAGGGCCTTGGACACTTATGTCACGCGGACACGAGCATTCCGAAAGTCTGATCAGCTTTTCGTCTGCTATGGTGAGAGAGTTCTGGGTCAGAGGCTTTCGAAACAGAGACTCTCACATTGGATTGTTGACACCATTACTACCGCATATCAGCTGGCCGGCCGGCCTTTGTCATCTGCTATAGTAGCACATTCTACTAGGGGCGTGGCTGCCTCTTGGGCCCTGCTCAGAGGAGTTCCCCTCGCTGACGTCTGTGCCGCAGCCAGTTGGGCATCGCCTAGCACTTTTGCTAGATTCTACCAAGTCAATGTGGCCCCCTCTAATGAGGTGGAACGGGCAGTGCTGGGGGTTGCCTCCGCCTCTCTGGGAGCAGACGATGGCCCACTACAAGGTTGACTGGCCCAAGCTCAGCCCCGTCTTCTAGGTGAGTGCTGGGCTTCGCTTGTTGACTGGTCATAGATCACCGAGTGATCTGGTATTGTGATACCATATTGGAGTGATCCAATATAGTGCTACATAACGAAGGTTACGTAGGTAACCACGGTTATGTGAGCTAATTGGATCACTCCAATCCTTTTTTCCGGAGATCTATGGCGCCTCGAAAAGGACACGAGGAAGAAGTAGTGCTGTGGACTGCTGTTTATGGGGTGATGCAGCCGCAGCACTACCCGGTACACGGGACTTCTCTGAAATTCTACTCGGAACGTATCCTGCCGCGCGGAAGGATACCATATTGGAGTGATCCAATTAGCTCACATAACCGTGGTTACCTACGTAACCTTCGTTTTGTTAGAAACACTGGGATATTTCATTTTTATTTCGTTTTTATTCCTCTGGGAACGTTTTCCCCTCAAACAGTGGACCTCTACCGCGTATTCTCTTTGATCGTGTTTTGAATAATTCCAAAGCCGCGCTCATAAGTCCGCTACGTTCCAAGGTAAAGTCCGATCATTTCCATTGAAATGGTTTTGGGTTCCTTGTTTTGTGAGGAACTCATTTTTATTCATTTTTCTGTTTGGAACTCTGCCTTTTTTCCGCCTCAAAGCCGCGCTCATAAGTCCGCTACGTTCCAAGGTAAATTCCGATCATTTCCATTGAAATGGTTTTGGGTTCCTTGTTTTGTGAGGAACTCATTTTTATTCATTTTTCCGCTGGGAACCCTGTCTTTTTTCGACTCAAACAGTGGACCTTTCACGCGTATTCTCTTTGATCGTGTTAGGGCGGGCGCTGTTTTGAATAATTCCAAAGCCGCGCTTATACGTCCGCTACGTTCCACGGTAAAGTCCGATCGTTTCCATTGAAATGGTTTTGGGTTCTTTGTTTTGTTAGGAACACTGGGATATTTCATTTTTATTTCGTTTTTATTCCTCTGGGAACCCTGTCTTTTTTCGCCTCAAACAGTGGACCTCTCCCGCGTATCCTCTTTGATCGTGTTAGAGCTGGCGCTGTTTTGAATATTTCCAAAGCCGCGCTCATAAGTCCACTACGTTCCAAGGTAAAGTCCGCTCATTTCCATTGAAATGGTTTTGGGTTCCTTGTTTTGTGAGGAACTCATTTTTATTCATTTTTCTGCTGGGAACCCTGCCTTTTTTCCGCCTCAAAGCCGCGCTCATAAGTCCGCTACGTTCCAAGGTAAATTCCGATCATTTCCATTGAAATGGTTTTGGGTTCCTTGTTTTGTGAGGAACTCATTTTTATTCATTTTTCCGCTGGGAACCCTGTCTTTTTTCGACTCAAACAGTGGACCTTTCACGCGTATTCTCTTTGATCGTGTTAGTGTGGGCGCTGTCAAGTTACTCTTAATAAGAGGTTCGCACAACGACGTATTCGGAATGTATTTATTCAGCAACTCAGTACAGCAGCAGTCGGCTAGCGTGCATGAACAGAACTCCCGCTCCCGCTCCCGCTCCCGCTCCCGTACCGACGTGCGTGACGTCACTCCCCATTACTTCAAAATAAAGGCACTGCTTACTCTATTATACCATAATACCACATCTCCCTTTCTTTGAGAACAAAGGGTGGACTACCTTTGTCTCTGCAGGTCTTAAGGGGTTTATTCTGCCCTTTTGCTGGAAGACCTGTCCCTGATCTGTCCCTGTGTCAAGCATGCCAAATTGAAATAAATAACTTACACATTACCATACTGTGAACTATTACTTTAGCAGGCTGTGTTCTTCAAAACTTAAACTCTCAGGTTTCAGATAAATGTAAACAGTAAAGCAGAACAATTTCACAATCACATTTACTCTCTTTTTTTTTTTTTTTTTTTTAAAGCAAATCAATACTTCACATATCAAGTCTCTGCGGCTGTCTAACCTCTCTCCCAGACCTGGTCCGCACAGTCTCTGTGGTGGGGCCCTCTCTGCCGGATGATGTTGTCACTGGTAGAGCTGGCTCTGGTGTAGGTGAATCTTCTCCCACCGGTGGCTCATCAGCGTCGACTACCCCACTGTTGGTCTGCAGTGGCACCAAGTGATGCCGGTTCCTCCTCAGTGTGCCCTGAGGCCCCTGGACGATATAAGAGCGAGGGGTGTTGTGTGTAGATAGCACTGTGCCCTGGACTCGTGCATCGGTGATCCACACATCCTCCCCAGGTACGAGTGGCTCCAGGTTTCTTGTACCGTGCCTCTTGTCGAAGGATTTTGCGTCGTTCCTCCTCTTCTCCCTTTCTTTGGCCTCCAGTGCGTTGTAGTCAGGCAAAACTGGATTCAGCAGGGTTGGAAGGGCAGGAACTGTAGTGCGGAGGCGGCGACCCATCAACAGCTCGGCCGGGCTATAGCCGTTCTGTAGAGGGGTTGCTCTGTAAGCCAGCAATGCAAGATATGGGTCTGATGCCTTTGTTAGCAGGTTTTTCACGGTTTGTACGGCGCGTTCCGCCTCCCCATTGCTCTGCGGAAACTTGGGGCTGCTCGTGATGTGCACAAAGCCATACTCTGCTGCAAAGGCTTTAAAGTGGCTACCTGAGAACTGGGGTCCATTGTCACTTTTTAAAAAATCACAAATTCCATGACGAGCAAACATGGATTTCAGGTGCAACACCACATCTGTGGACCTTGTGGGTGACAACAATGCAATTTCCACATACCTTGAGAAATAATCTACTACTAGTAGATAGGTCTTGCCTTTCAGCGTGAACAGGTCAGCTCCCAAGGTTTGCCAATGTCTGTCTGGCATCTCCGTTGGTATCAGCGGCTCTTTGACGTTCCTTCTCTCTTGAATGCAGGTTCTACATTTCAGCACCATGTCATTCAGCTGGCTGCTGAGTCCTGGCCACCATACTGTCTGTTTGGCCCGGCCCCTGCACTTTGTCACCCCCAGGTGTCCCTCATGTAGTCTCTGCAGCACATTACCTTGTAATGCTGATGGGATGACGAGCCTCGTGCCCCGCAGCAGCAGTCCATCGTGCACAGTCAGCACTGCTCTATCAGCCCAGTAATGTTTCAGCACTCCATGCAGTTGGCTTTTCTCAGGCCAGCCGTCTGTGCAGTACTCCATCAGTGCAGAGCATGTGCTGTCTGCCTTCAGGTGCTCACGTAGGCTGCTCAGATAATCTCCACTGACAGGAATGTTGCTGATGACAGAGTCTACATAGATGTTGGTGTCCTCCAGTAGGCTTGTATCTGTGTGTGCTCTTGCGGCCCTCAGAGGAGCACGAGATAAGGTGTCGGCTGTCCACAGGCTTTTGCCAGGGACATGATTGACTGTATAGTTGTACCTCATGAGTCGCATCCTAAATCTTTGGATTCTTGGTGGGAGGTCATCCAAAGCCTTCCCTCCCAGCAGACTCACCAACGGCTTATGGTCCGTTTCCAGCTCGAATGGTCTTCCCAGGATGAAACAGCTGAACCTTTCACAAGCCCACGTTGCAGCCAATGCCTCCTTCTCTACTTGAGCGTAGCGCTGCTCAGTTGGCGTCATTGACCTGGACGCATAAGCCACAGGTGACCACCTGGCATCGCTCTTCTGCAGCAGGACTGCCCCCAGGCCAAAGGAAGAGGCATCAGCAGAGATTTTAAGTGCACTGTTTGGGTTGTATAGTGCGAGCACTGGTGTGGATGACAGCTCTGTTTTTAACTGATCAAAGGCGGCCTGCTGCTCTGTCCCCCAGTACCAGTGGTTCTTCTTGGAGAGCAGGTCTCTTAGCACTTTGTCTTTTTCAGCCAGGTTAGGCAAGAAGCGGCCCAGCTGATTGACCATGCAGAGAAAACTCCTGACTCCACTGACATTTTTGGGTGCATCCATCTCTTGCACAGCTCTTGTCTTCTCTGGATCTGCTTTCACTCCATCTGCTGAAATCACATGACCCAGGAATCTGACTGTGTGGCGTGTGAGCTCACATTTGTCCATGTTGAGCGTAATGCCGGCCTTATGTGCCTTCTCTAGCACCGCATGTAGCCGCATATCATGCTCGTCCTGCGTCTGTCCCCAGACCAGGATGTCATCCATGTGACAGAGTACCCCCTCCAGGCCACCGGTCACTTCTGTCACCATTATTCTTTGAAAGTGCTCGGGGGCGGAAGCTATGCCGAAAGGTAGCCAGTTAAAATAGTAGCGCCCAAAAGGCGTGATGAAGGTGGTGTATTTGGCAGACTCTTTTGTCAATGGTACTTGCCAAAAGCCCATATTGGCATCTAATTTGCTGAATACTGTTGCACCAGCTAGCATGCCCAGAGTGTGCTCGACAGAAGGCAGGATAAACTTTTCTCTGCATACTGATTCATTCATCCTTGTGAAATCCACACAAATGCGAACAGTACCTGCTTTTTTCGGCACCACCACCATCCCGGCGCACCAATCAGTCGGCTCCTCAATCTTGGTGATTACGCCCATCTTCTCCATACGGTCTATCTCCTCCTTCACTTTTCCCATCAGTGGCAGAGGGACTCTGCGTGGTGCGTGGAGAGAGAAGGGCACAGCCTCTGGCTTTAATTTAATCGAGTATGGCCTCCGAACAAGACCCAAGCCGCTACACAGCTTCGGATACTGTTGTTTCACAGATTCCATGGTGATGCTGTCAACCCTGCGCACAAGCTGAAGCTGTTCTATGGCAGGCCTTCCCAACAGTGCAGTGTGCAGGTCTTTTACGACATAAATGTCCTCTGTGGCTGTCCTTTTGCCTCTGCGCAGCGTTTCTCTGGCTACACCTAGGACAGAGAGTACATTGCCACCTGGCCCAAACAATGGGCGTGTCGACACTGCCAGGTGCTTCACATCATGCCCCCCCGTAATGTCATGGTACACCTCGGCTGGCAGGGCGGTGACATCAGCACCAGTGTCTATTTTAAAGCACACTTTTTTTTGTCTTACTTGTAGCTGCACTGTCCACGGGTCTTTTCCAGCATCCATGGCTCCCAGGAAATAACTCTCTTCTTCCTCTGTAGTGACAGCATTCAGAGAATTTGCACTGCTTCTGCACACTTTGCCATAATGCCACAGTTGTGACACACAGCATCTGTAGCAGGGCATTCTAATTTCCCATGTGAGGGCATTTTTCCACATCTATAGCAGGCCTTTGAACCTTGCTGTGGCCATGCATTAGGTTTGTATTTGCTTGGTGTTTGTGCTTGTGGCTGAGGCTTTGAGGGAAATTTGGGTTTTCTGTAGCTTTTAGCATGCACAGCGTCAACATTGGAGCACTTGCTAGCACCGCCAGTTTCTCCTCTTAAGTCAGACTGCTGTCGTCTAACTTCTTCAGACTGCCTTGTCTTTGTTATAGCAGTTTCAAGGGTTAAGTCTCTGTCTAGCTGTAGCTTTTCTGACAATGAGACATTACTCAGCCCGACCACTAACCTGTCACGTATCAGCTCTTTCTGTAACTGTCCGTAGTTGCAATGTTCAGCTAATCCGTATAGAGCAGTGATGAAGGAATCCACCGTTTCTCCCGGCAGTTGCACACGCTGATTGAACTTGGCTCTTTCGTAGATAACGTTCTTTTTAGGCACAAAAAATGCATCCAAGCCCGCCTTAACATCCGTGTATTTCTTCCTCTCTTCTGCAGTCAGCGTTAGCCCCTTTAGCACATCTTCGGCTTCATCGCCCATGCAATACACTAGCGTGTTTACCTGGTTTTCTTCCGACGATACGTTCAAATTGCTTGCAAGCCGAAAGCGGTCGAATCTCCTAATCCAACGCTCCCATTCTTGAGGCTTGGTAAAATCAAATGGCTCTGGAGGTTGTATCGTGAACGTAGCAGTTGGTGTTGGTGGCGCCATATCTGCCGGCTCATCTCCCATTCCTCTGCCAAAACGATAAACTTTCCTCTTCTTTTTTTTTTTCTCTTTCTCCGCTTACAAGTCGCCCAGTTCTGACACCATGTCAAGTTACTCTTAATAAGAGGTTCGCACAACGACGTATTCGGAATGTATTTATTCAGCAACTCAGTACAGCAGCAGTCGGCTAGCGTGCGTGAACAGAACTCCCGCTCCCGCTCCCGCTCCCGTACCGACGTGCGTGACGTCACTCCCCATTACTTCAAAATAAAGGCACTGCTTACTCTATTATACCATAATACCACAGGCGCTGTTTTGAATAATTCCAAAGCCGCGCTCAAACGTCCGCTACGTTCCAAGGTAAAGTCCGATCATTTCCATTGAAATGGTTTTGGGTTCCTTGTTTTGTGAGGAACTCATTTTTATTCATTTTTCCGATGGGAACGCTGTCTTTTTTCGCCTCAAACAGTGGACCTCTCCCGCGTATTCTCTTTGATCGTGTTAGAGCTGGCGCTGTTTTGAATATTTCCAAAGCCGCGCTAATGCGTCCGCTACATTCCAAGGTAAAGTCCGATGTTTCCATTGAAATGGTTTTGGGTTCTTTGTTTTGTTAGGAACACTGGGATATTTCATATTTATTTCGTTTTTATTCCTCTGGGAACGTTGGATTTTTTCCCCTGAAACAATTATTCTCTTTGATCGTGTTAGAGCGGGCGCTGTTTTGAATAATTCCAAAGCCGCGCTTATATGTCCGCTACGTTCCAAGGTAAAGTCCGATCGTTTCCATTGAAATGGTTTTGGGTTCCTTGTTTTGTGAGGAACTCATTTTTATTCATTTTTCCGCTGGGAACCCTGTCTTTTTTCGCCTCAAACAGTGGACCTCTCCCGCGTATTCTCTTTGATCGTGTTAGAGCGGGCGCTGTTTTGAATAATTCCAAAGCCGCGCTCATGCGTCCGCTACATTCCAAGGTAAAGTCCGATGTTTCCATTGAAATGGTTTTGGGTTCTTTGTTTTGTTAGGAACACTGGGATATTTCATATTTATTTCGTTTTTATTCCTCTGGGAACCCTGTCTTTTTTCGCCTCAAACAGTGGACCTCTCCCGCGTATTCTCTTTGATCGTGTAGAGCGGGCGCTGTTTTGAATAATTCCAAAGCCGCGCTCATACGTCCGCTATGTTCCAAGGTAAAGTCCGATGTTTCCATTGAAATGGTTTTGGGTTCTTTGTTTTGTTAGGAACACTGGGATGTTTCATATTTATTTCGTTTTTATTCCTCTGGGAACCCTGTCTTTTTTCGCCTCAAACAGTGGACCTCTCCCGCGTATTCTCTTTGATCGTGTAGAGCGGGCGCTGTTTTGAATAATTCCAAAGCCGCGCTCATACGTCCGCTATGTTCCAAGGTAAAGTCCGATGTTTCCATTGAAATGGTTTTGGGTTCCTTGTTTTGTGAGGAACTCATTTTTATTCATTTTTCCGCTGGGAACCCTGTCTTTTTTCGACTCAAACAGTGGACCTTTCACGCGTATTCTCTTTGATCGTGTTAGGGCGGGCGCTGTTTTGAATAATTCCAAAGCCGCGCTTATACGTCCGCTACGTTCCACGGTAAAGTCCTATCGTTTCCATTGAAATGGTTTTGGGTTCTTTGTTTTGTTAGGAACACTGGGATATTTCATTTTTATTTCGTTTTCATTACTCTGGGAACGTTGTATTTTTTCGCCTCAAACAGTGGACCTCTATCGCGTATTCTCTTTGATCGTGTTAGTGCGGGCGCTGTTTTGAATAATTCCAAAGCCGCGCTCAAACGTCCGCTACGTTCCAAGGTAAAGTCCGATCATTTCCATTGAAATGGTTTTGGGTTCCTTGTTTTGTGAGGAACTCATTTTTATTCATTTTTCCGCTGGGAACCCTGTCTTTTTTCGCCTCAAACAGTGGACCTCTCCCGCGTATTCTCTTTGATCGTGTTAGAGCGGGCGCTGTTTTGAATAATTCCAAAGCCGCGCTCATACGTCCGCCAAGGTAAAGTCCGATGTTTCCATTGAAATGGTTTTGGGTTCTTTGTTTTGTTAGGAACACTGGGATATTTCATATTTATTTAGTTTTTATTCCTCTGGGAACGTTGTATTTTTTCCCCTCAAACAGTGGACTTCTCCCGCGTATTCTCTTTGATCGTGTTAGAGCTGGCGCTGTTTTGAATATTTCCAAAGCCGCGCTCATGCGTCCGCTACATTCCAAGGTAAAGTCCAATGTTTCCATTGAAATGGTTTTGGGTTCTTTGTTTTGTTAGGAACACTGGGATATTTCATTTTTATTTCGTTTTTATTCCTCTGGGAACCCTGTCTTTTTTCGCCTCAAACAGTGGACCTCTCCCGCGTATTCTCTTTGATCTTGTAGAGCGGGCGCTGTTTTGAATAATTCCAAAGCCGCGCTCATACGTCCGCTATGTTCCAAGGTAAAGTCCGATGTTTCCATTGAAATGGTTTTGGGTGGACTTCCGGTTAACGCAATGTGGTGTTAAGACGTGCGTTGTCTGTGCTCCGATAACTTTCAAATAATTTATACCAAAATACCCTATATCTCCATTTAATTTCAAGTGCATCGTATGATATCGACATTCGAAAAGGACAGAAATGAGCAGGTCGTCGAAAACCAACAAGACGTCGACTCAAACTTCAACCCCAAGTGTTAAAAGTTGGGCTAGCAACATGTCGGATAGTCCATCACCGCTTACCACTGAAAGGTTGGTTGAAGAACTCGAAAAACTTAGAAAAACGATGACTGGCGAATTCACAACTCTACTGGAACCTATCCGTTCATCAGTTCAATCGATTGAGGCGACATTATCGACCCAGGCATCCACAATCAGAGAAATGGAAACTAGCCTCTCTGATCATAGCGATCGGATAACGCAGATGGAGCACGATGCGAGTGGGCTACAATCCAACCTAGAGTCGGTGGTTCAGGATAATGCTGCGCTCAGGGCTAAGGTGGAAGATTTGGAATCGAGTTCAAAGCGTCAAAATCTCCGAGTGCTGGGACTGCCGGAAAATATTGAGGGGAAAGATCCTAGGGATTTCATGGCTAAAATGTTTTCTACCCTGCTTGGTGGATTACTTCTTGAGCCTCCTGAGCTGGATCGCGCCCATAGAAGTTTACAGCCCAAACCACGACCAGGAGATGCACCCAGACCTTTTATCGTAAGATTCCACAGATACATCGAGAAGGAGATTGTGCTGAAGTGGGCGAAATCTCACAAGGACATTTCTTACAACGATAAGGTAATCCGTATATTCGAGGATTTCAGCGTGGCAGTGGCAAAGAAGCGCTCAGCATTCAACGAGATCAAAGGACTTCTCTCCAAACGAGGGGTGAGATTTGGCATGCTGTATCCAGCCCGTCTCAGGGTCACCTACGACAACAGAGAACATGTCTTCAACTCCCCTGAAGACGCTGAGGCATTCTACCAACAACGCATCTTTACCCCGGAGAAATCAAGCTCTACCACGGAGGATCGCTGAATTGCTTAAAGAGCCACATTGCTCAGGTGAATACGAGCTCTTGGCTGGCTGGCTAATCTATGTTTATTAACAAGTTGAACTGTTTTGATTGAGGTTCATGCACTTTCGTTTTAATGGAAAAGTCTGTAGGCTTGCTTTTTATTTAAACTTGTTAATTTTGTCTTTAAAGTGTATCCAACCCGTTTTGAAGTGGCTGTTGCCAACCGCGAGGAAGGTTTACAACTTTTTTTTTTTTCTTCTCTTTTTCTACAGTTAGCGGCCAGCATTAGCTCTTTATTATTTTTCTCTAATGTCATTTCCTGGACTTTTATACGTTTTGTTTTCACAAGTTAGATATCATACCATTTTGAGACTCCCGTTCAGAGTGCAAAAATGCATAGTCTCAGTTTATTGGGTCACTGCACTGCCTAGGGTATACCATAAGTACAATATTAGGAGCAGATAACATAACACTACATGAAAAATCGGTTGTATGTACATGTACTATGGCTGCTCGCTGCCTTCTGCAGACGAGCATCAGGCGTTTGTTCTACGTTTCCAGTTGGAATGTTGGGAATTTGAGTGGGGGGGTGGGGGGGTGGCCGGGTTGGTAAGCTGTCCTATGTCTTTTTTTGGTGTTGTTACTTTTTATTTTTGTTTTATTTATTTTATTTTATTTTGTGTGTGTTTCTTCTCTTGCTCCCTCTTTTTCCCCTATTCCCACTATACCATGACACAATACTTATGGCAGGGCACCTTTCTTACTGACAGATACCTGGGGTATTACAAATGACAAATGCCAATATGACACCAGGCGGTTTAAACGGGCATCATCTTAAAGTAGTTACCTGGAATGTGCGCGGCTTCGGAGGGCAAATTAAACGTTCCAAAGTTTTCTCACACCTAAAAAGTCTTTCCGCTGATGTCGTCTTTCTACAGGAGATGCACCTACGCATAGATGATCATACGAGACTTCGTAAGCCCTGGGTTGGACAAATCTTTCATTCCAATTTCAATAGCAAATCCAGAGGCACTGCCATTCTAATACACAAACGAATCAAGTTCACCCCAGACCATGTGTACTGTGATTCTGGTGGTCGCTATGTCATAGTTTCAGGAAAGCTTTTCCAAACACCTGTTGTTTTAGCAAACATATATGCTCCCAACTGGGATAGCCCAAACTTTATGTCCACAATCTTTTCTCATCTTCCAAATTTGGATACCCATAATTTAATTTTGGGAGGAGACTTCAATTGTGTTACAAATCCTGCATTAGATCGCGCTCACTCTAAATCAGTCAACCCTACTGCAATGTTTAAGGCATTATCAGCTTATATGGATCAAATTGGCTGTGTTGATCCCTGGCGTTTCTTTCACCCTAATGCTAAAGATTTCTCTTATTACTCCACTGTCCATCAGGTCTATTCTCGCATTGATTACTTTTTCATTGACAAGGCTCTACTTTCTTTCGTTAATTCTGCACATTACACTGCCATTGTAATTTCTGACCATGCACCTCACATTTTAGACCTCTGTCTCCCCTCTAACTCGCACAGATATCAAGGAGGATGGAGACTTAACTCAGGCTTACTAGCTAATACAGATTTTTGTGACTTTGTGTCCACAAATATAGATTTTTTCTTAGAAACAAACAGATCTGATCAGGTATTCCCATCACTCTTATGGGAAACACTAAAAGCATTTATCCGTGGGGGTATCATATCTTTCAGTGCACATTTAACTAAAAACAGGAGATTAAAACAGCAGGAACTATTGGACGCAATACTAGATATAGACAGACAACAGGCCTCAACAATTAATCCAGATTTAACAACTAAACGTCTGCAGTTACAAACTGAATTTGATTTACTATCAACAGGGAAGGCAGAATATCTACTAAGACGTACAAGAACAACTTACTATGAGCATGGGGATAAGGCTGGTCGCCTTTTAGCCTCGCAACAACGCTTTATACCACAAATCTCCGACTCATCTCATACCCTGACTACCGACCCATCAAAAATAAATTCAGAATTCTCTTCCTTTTACTCTATGCTCTACAAATCACAACCCCCTCTTGACACATCTGTTATGGATGCTTTTCTTAATAATTTAGATTTTCCAACTTTAAGTGAAGAATTAATAAAACGTTTAGATGAACCCCTAAGTTTGAGAGAAATTACTTCCTGTATTTCTCAAATGCAGAGTAACAAAAGTCCTGGCCCAGATGGTTATCCAGTGGAATTTTATAAAAAGTTCTCTACACAACTTGCTCCTATACTATTGGAAGTCTATAATGATTCTCTAGAAAAGGGTGTTTTGCCTCCAACACTCAACCAAGCTCTGATTTCTCTTATATTAAAGAAGGATAAGGACCCTAATTTATGTGGTAGCTACAGACCTATAAGCTTACTGAATAATGATGTAAAGCTGTTGGCAAAAGTGCTGTCGCGTAGGCTTGAGACTTGTCTCCCAAGCATAATTTCAGAAGACCAAACAGGTTTTATCCTTGGCCGTCAACTGTCATCTAGTGTGCGTAGACTTTTGAGTGTGGTTCTATGTCCCTCCGCTTCTTCAACCCCAGAGATGGTGATTTCTTTGGACGCAGAGAAGGCGTTTGACCGCGTGGAGTGGCAGTACCTGTTTACTGTACTACACAAATTCGGTTTTGGCTCCAAATTCATCTCTTGGATTCGCCTGTTATACTCTGCCCCTGTAGCTAGTGTTAAAACTAATTCAGAAATTTCTTCTCCCTTCCCTCTCACGCGTGGCACACGTCAGGGATGCCCCCTTTCACCTTCATTATTTGCACTGGCCATAGAACCCCTATCCATAGCCCTTCAAGGCTCTTTAGCATTCTCAGGTATAGTCAGAGGAGGCATAGAACACAGAGTGTCATTGTATGCAGATGACCTATTGCTATATGTGCAAGACCCTGTGAACTGCGTTGATGAAATAGTGAATCTGCTGAAGTTATTTGGTACTTTTTCAGGGTACAAACTGAATATTTCTAAGAGTCTCTGTTTCCCTGTTAATCAACCAGCCAAATCCATAGCCCCAGGGGCTTTGCCCTTTTACTTTTCCCCCAACGGATTCAAGTATCTAGGTGTCAATATCTCCCACTCTCTCAATTCCCTTCATAAAAATAATTTCATAAAACTGACTGAAAATATCAACTCAGACCTTCAAAGATGGCGCACATTACCTCTTTCACTTGTTGGCCGAATTGAAACCATCAAAATGAATGTTCTACCTCGAATCCTATTTCTGTTTCAGACCCTCCCTCTTTTTCTTCCCAAATCGTTTTTTAAATCATTGGATACCATTATACTGTCTTTCATCTGGGCTGGCAAGATTCCAAGGATTAAGAAAATCATTTTAGAAAGACCCAAAATGGCAGGGGGTTTCGCCCTACCCAATATGCTGTTGTATTACTGGGCCGCTAACATCCAAATGCTAAAAAAATGGTGCCATCGCCCAAATATTATCTGGTGTGTCATGGAAGCCAACTCTTGCACTTCTACTTCACTCCCTGCATTACTCTTTGCACCCCTTCCTCTGCGGCCCTCCCAATACACCAATAATCCTGTTGTTCTCTCCTCACTGAAAATTTGGAAACAGTTCAGATATCATTATGGGTTAAAATCTCCCTCTGTCCTTACTCCCATATGCAACCTGTTTTTACCCTCAAGCATAGACAAAACCTTTATACACTGGAAGAAGATGGGCCTTGTCTCCTTTAGCGACCTGTATGTAGATAGGACCTTTGGAACCTTTACTGACCTTGCCACAAAATTTGGTGTTTCTAAATTAGGTCTATTCAGATATTTCCAGCTGCACAATTTCACCAAAACACAATTCACCTCATTTCCTGCACTGCCTGAAAAAACTATGTTAGAAAACATCATGTCCTCTCCATCATCACAAAATAGTATCTCTTCAATCCATGGTCTTCTTTCATCTCAACTTTCTCCTCTTTTAGGGCTGAAGGATATTTGGGAAAAGGAACTAGGTCTCACGCTAGATGAAATCTGGTGGAGTAAAGTTTTACTTAGAATTAATAATACTTGTATTTGTGCACGTATGAGCCTCATCCAATTCAAAGTTGCCTTCAGAATTCACTACACAAGGGCCAGACTGAAAAAACTGTTCGCTGATGCAGATGAATCTTGCATTAGGTGCTCTCAATCTCCAGCAGACCACACACACACTTTTTTCTCCTGCCCTAAACTACACTCTTTCTGGACATCCTTTTTTGATACCCTCTCTGCAGTCTTTAATATTCGTATGTCTCCATGCCCCTTGATTGCTATATTTGGTGTGCCTCCTGTTGTTGTGGGAAGATTTACTAGCTATCAAGCTGATGTTATTGCATTTGCTGCTCTGATTGCCAAGCGTCAAATACTGATACATTGGAAGAACCCAAAGCCGCCTAGCACAAATTCCTGGTTAGAAGAGGTAATGTCTTTTTTACACCTTGAAAAAATCAAACACACTGTCAGAGGATCTCTGAAGAAATTTCACAAAACCTGGGATCCCTTTCTTTCTTATACAAACCATCAGCCCTCAAGCCAATAGCTAACATCCCCCTCTTTCCCCTTTTATTTGTTTGTTTGTTTGATATTTGACTTTTGTTATTACTCATTTTATTATTCATTGTGTATATATTATTTTACCTACTTATTTTTAATCCTTTCACTGTTTAATTTTATCTATACAGTTTTATTTTCCTTAGCCGACTAATAGGACACAGGGATGGGGTGGGTGGGAGGGACATGAGAGAGTGGATGGGTAGGAGATACTTGTTCACTATCTATGTAAATGAATGGAGTGTGAGGGAGGGGCGGAATGGGTGGGAATTTGTGTATATTGTTTAAAAAAAAAAAAAAGGAAAATGTCAAACCTGTTACTCATGGTCATTCTCTTTACAGCGTGTATTATACTTTGAGGTTTGATCAATAAACATATTTCAAAAAAAAAAAAAAAAGAAAAATAAATAATGTTTTGGGTTCTTTGTTTTGTTAGGAACACTGGGATATTTCATTTTTATTTAGTTTTTATTCCTCTGGGAACGTTGTATTTTTTCCCCTCAAACAGTGGACCTCTCCCGCGTATTCTCTTTGATCGTGTTAGAGCGGGCGATGTTTTGAATAATTCCAAAGCCGCGCTTATATGTACGCTACGTTCCAAGGTAAAGTCCGATCGTTTCCATTGAAATGGTTTTGGGTTCCTTGTTTTGTGAGGAACTCATTTTTATTCATTTTTCCGATGGGAACCCTGTCTTTTTTCGCCTCAAACAGTGGACCTCTCCCGCGTATTCTCTTTGATCGTGTTAGAGCGGACGCTGTTTTGAATAATTCCAATGCCGCGCTCATACGTCCGCCAAGGTAAAGTCCGATGTTTCCATTGAAATGGTTTTGGGTTCTTTGTTTTGTTAGGAACACTGGGATATTTCATATTTATTTCGTTTTTATTCCTCTGGGAACGTTGTATTTTTTCCCCTCAAACAGTGGACTTCTCCCGCGTATTCTCTTTGATCGTGTTAGAGCTGGCGCTGTTTTGAATATTTCCAAAGCCGCGCTCATGCGTCCGCTACATTCCAAGGTAAAGTCCGATGTTTCCATTGAAATGGTTTTGGGTTCTTTGTTTTGTTAGGAACACTGGGATATTTCATTTTTATTTCGTTTTTATTCCTCTGGGAACCCTGTCTTTTTTCGCCTCAAACAGTGGACTTCTCCCAATTATTCTCTTTGATCGTGTTAGAGCGGGCGCTGTTTTGAATAATTCCAAAGCCGCGCTTATATGTCTGCTACGTTCCAAGGTAAAGTCCGATCGTTTCCATTGAAATGGTTTTGGGTTCCTTGTTTTGTGAGGAACTCATTTTTATTCATTTTTCCGATGGGAACCCTGTCTTTTTTCGCCTCAAACAGTGGACCTCTCCCGCGTATTCTCTTTGATCGTGTTAGAGCGGACGCTGTTTTGAATAATTCCAAAGCCGCGCTCATGCGTCCGCTACGTTCCAAGGTAAAGTCCGATGTTTCCATTGAAATGGTTTTGGGTTCTTTGTTTTGTTAGGAAAACTGGGATATTTCATTTTAATTTCGTTTTTATTACTCTGGGAACGTTGTATTTTTTCGCCTCAAACAGTGGACCTCTACCGCGTATTCTCTTTGATCGTGTTAGAGCGGGCGCTGTTTTGAATAATTCCAAAGCCGCGCTCATAAGTCCGCTACGTTCCAAGGTAAAGTCCGATCATTTCCATTGAAATGGTTTTGGGTTCCTTGTTTTGTGAGGAACTCATTTTTATTCATTTTTCTGCTGGGAACCCTGCCTTTTTTCGCCTCAAACAGTGGACCTCTCCCGCGTATTCTCTTTGATCGTGTTAGAGCGGACGCTGTTTTGAATAATTCCAAAGCCGCGCTCATGCGTCCGCTACGTTCCAAGGTAAAGTCCGATGTTTCCATTGAAATGGTTTTGGGTTCTTTGTTTTGTTAGGAAAACTGGGATATTTCATTTTAATTTCGTTTTTATTACTCTGGGAACGTTGTATTTTTTCGCCTCAAACAGTGGACCTCTACCGCGTATTCTCTTTGATCGTGTTAGAGCGGGCGCTGTTTTGAATAATTCCAAAGCCGCGCTCATAAGTCCGCTACGTTCCAAGGTAAAGTCCGATCATTTCCATTGAAATGGTTTTGGGTTCCTTGTTTTGTGAGGAACTCATTTTTATTCATTTTTCTGCTGGGAACCCTGCCTTTTTTCGCCTCAAACAGTGGACCTCTCCCGCGTATTCTCTTTGATCGTGTTAGAGCGGACGCTGTTTTGAATAATTCCAATGCCGCGCTCATACGTCCGCCAAGGTAAAGTCCGATGTTTCCATTGAAATGGTTTTGGGTTCTTTGTTTTGTTAGGAACACTGGGATATTTCATATTTATTTCGTTTTTATTCCTCTGGGAACGTTGTATTTTTTCCCCTCAAACAGTGGACTTCTCCCGCGTATTCTCTTTGATCGTGTTAGAGCTGGCGCTGTTTTGAATATTTCCAAAGCCGCGCTCATGCGTCCGCTACATTCCAAGGTAAAGTCCGATGTTTCCATTGAAATGGTTTTGGGTTCTTTGTTTTGTTAGGAACACTGGGATATTTCATTTTTATTTCGTTTTTATTCCTCTGGGAACCCTGTCTTTTTTCGCCTCAAACAGTGGACTTCTCCCAATTATTCTCTTTGATCGTGTTAGAGCGGGCGCTGTTTTGAATAATTCCAAAGCCGCGCTTATATGTCTGCTACGTTCCAAGGTAAAGTCCGATCGTTTCCATTGAAATGGTTTTGGGTTCCTTGTTTTGTGAGGAACTCATTTTTATTCATTTTTCCGATGGGAACCCTGTCTTTTTTCGCCTCAAACAGTGGACCTCTCCCGCGTATTCTCTTTGATCGTGTTAGAGCGGACGCTGTTTTGTATAATTCCAAAGCCGCGCTCATGCGTCCGCTACGTTCCAAGGTAAAGTCCGATGTTTCCATTGAAATGGTTTTGGGTTCTTTGTTTTGTTAGGAAAACTGGGATATTTCATTTTAATTTCGTTTTTATTACTCTGGGAACGTTGTATTTTTTCGCCTCAAACAGTGGACCTCTACCGCGTATTCTCTTTGATCGTGTTAGAGCGGGCGCTGTTTTGAATAATTCCAAAGCCGCGCTCATAAGTCCGCTACGTTCCAAGGTAAAGTCCGATCATTTCCATTGAAATGGTTTTGGGTTCCTTGTTTTGTGAGGAACTCATTTTTATTCATTTTTCTGCTGGGAACCCTGCCTTTTTTCCGCCTCAAAGCCGCGCTCATAAGTCCGCTACGTTCCAAGGTAAAGTCCGATCATTTCCATTGAAATGGTTTTGGGTTCCTTGTTTTGTGAGGAACTCATTTTTATTCATTTTTCTGCTGGGAACCCTGTCTTTTTTCGCCTCAAACAGTGGACCTCTCCCGCATATTCTCTTTGATCGTGTTAGAGCAGGCGCTGTTTTGAATAATTCCAAAGCCGCGCTCATACGTCCGCCAAGGTAAAGTCCGATGTTTCCATTGAAATGGTTTTGGGTTCTTTGTTTTGTTAGGAACACTGGGATATTTCATATTTATTTCGTTTTTATTCCTCTGGGAACGTTGTATTTTTTCCCCTCAAACAGTGGACCTCTCCCGCGTATTCTCTTTGATCGTGTTAGAGCTGGCGCTGTTTTGAATATTTCCAAAGCCGCGCTCATGCGTCCGCTACATTCCAAGGTAAAGTCCGATGTTTCCATTGAAATGGTTTTGGGTTCTTTGTTTTGTTAGGAACACTGGGATATTTCATTTTTATTTCGTTTTTATTCCTCTGGGAACCCTGTCTTTTTTCGCCTCAAACTGGACTTCTCCCAATTATTCTCTTTGATCGTGTTAGAGCGGGCGCTGTTTTGAATAATTCCAAAGCCGCGCTTATATGTCTGCTACGTTCCAAGGTAAAGTCCGATCGTTTCCATTGAAATGGTTTTGGGTTCCTTGTTTTGTGAGGAACTCATTTTTATTCATTTTTCCGATGGGAACCCTGTCTTTTTTCGCCTCAAACAGTGGACCTCTCCCGCGTATTCTCTTTGATCGTGTTAGAGCGGACGCTGTTTTGAATAATTCCAATGCCGCGCTCATACGTCCGCCAAGGTAAAGTCCGATGTTTCCATTGAAATGGTTTTGGGTTCTTTGTTTTGTTAGGAACACTGGGATATTTCATATTTATTTCGTTTTTATTCCTCTGGGAACGTTGTATTTTTTCCCCTCAAACAGTGGACTTCTCCCGCGTATTCTCTTTGATCGTGTTAGAGCTGGCGCTGTTTTGAATATTTCCAAAGCCGCGCTCATGCGTCCGCTACATTCCAAGGTGAAGTCCGATGTTTCCATTGAAATGGTTTTGGGTTCTTTGTTTTGTTAGGAACACTGGGATATTTCATATTTATTTCGTTTTTATTCCTCTGGGAACGTTGTATTTTTTCCCCTCAAACAGTGGACTTCTCCCGCGTATTCTCTTTGATCGTGTTAGAGCTGGCGCTGTTTTGAATATTTCCAAAGCCGCGCTCATGCGTCCGCTACATTCCAAGGTGAAGTCCGATGTTTCCATTGAAATGGTTTTGGGTTCTTTGTTTTGTTAGGAACACTGGGATATTTCATATTTATTTCGTTTTTATTCCTCTGGGAACGTTGCATTTTTTCCCCTCAAACAGTGGACTTCTCCCAATTATTCTCTTTGATCGTGTTAGAGCTGGCGCTGTTTTGAATAATTCCAAAGCCGCGTTCATACGTCCGCTACGTTCCAAGGTAAAGTCCGATGTTTCCATTGAAATGGTTTTGGGTTCATTGTTTTGTTAGGAACACTGGGATATTTCATATTTATTTCGTTTTTATTCCTCTGGGAACGTTGTATTTTTTCGCCTCAAACAGTGGACTTCTCCCAATTATTCTCTTTGATCGTATTAGAGCGGGCGCTGTTTTGAATAATTCCAAACCCGCGCTCATACGTCCGCTACGTTCCAAGGTAAACTCCGATCTTTTCCATTGAAATGGTTTTGGGTTCCTTGTTTTGTGAGGAACTCATTTTTATTCATTTTTCCGCGCTCATACGTCCGCTATTGTTCTTGATGCAGGTTAAGCTCGAAAAGCTCAGTTCACACACATATGTCGTGGAAAAGGGTAACAGTATGTCAACGACACTACTTTACACTATCGGGTATTCCTTTTCCAATGATATCCAAAATATATCCAATGTCATATCTTGAAATTTCATCCTTAATGTACGATCTTCTTTCATCTCTGCCAGTTGCTCCTGTGCCTGCATTGGCAGGTCGGCTGCGCTCTCCAAAGCGCACGAATTCCAAGGGTCACGGACCCAGTCAAAACCAGCAAAGGTCTCAGCTTGAAAATACTTATTAAATCTCTTGTCAAGGGTTTGCAGATGCTGAGAGATAAGGCCAGAAAGTTTTTTGCTGTTTGGATGTGCACTGTACAGGGGAAACATCTAAACTCTCCCCTGTTTCACACCAGAGTGCCAGAGAGTGAGTTTAGACTTGAAGCCACGCAATTTGTCTGATGAGCTTAGTAGATTTTCCTCTTTACCTTGCATTTTAGAATTAAGTTCATTGAGGTGCTTAAATATATCGGCCAGGTATGCGAGTTTCGCACACCATTGCGCATCTGCAATGAACTCTTTACATGCAGACTTCTTCTCTTAACTCGTACAGTCGGTCCAAGCACTTTCCGCGTGAGAGCCAGCGGACATCCGTGTGCAGCAACAAGCTCTGATGCTCGGCTCCCATTTCCTCGCATAGAATGGAAAAAAGACTTGACTTTAACGGTCGCGCCTTTATGAAATTAACTATGTCCACTGCCCTGTCCAGTACATCTGAAAGATATTTCGGTAAAGTCTTGGCAACCAGTGCCTCCCTGTGAAGGAAACAATGCGTTGTGCGAACATTTTGGTTTTGCGCTCTGATCCTGCTGATGAAACCTTTGACATTGCCGGTCATCGCAGCAGCGCCATCGGTGCAGACACTGATACAATTTTTCCAACTTAGACCTCCCTGTTCAAGGTACTCTGTTGTGACACGGTATATTTCCTCTCCCGTTGTTTTGTGCGGCAAACACTTGCAAAATAAAAAATTCTCACGAATTTCTCCTCCATCAATAAATCTCACAAATCCCAAAAGTTGTGCGTGGCCACTCACGTCTGTTGATTCATCAACTTGAAGAGAGAATTTCCCACATAGCCTTATTTTCTCTAAGACCACGTCTTCTATGTCTGCCGACATGTCATTTATACGCCTTCCAATGGTAGAGTTCGAAAGTGGTACCTTTGCGATCTCTTTAGCTGCTTGTGGGCCTATCATTTTGTTTACAATAGCCGTGCAGGCTGGCATTATTACTGATTTGGCAATGGTGTGAGGCTTTTTAGCCTTAGCTATTATTTCGGCTACCAGATAGCTAGCCTCCAGTGCATTGTTTGAGACTTTCGCACACTTGAACATCACCTGCTCCTGTCGGCTGTGTTCGCTTTTCAAACGAACAAAGTATTCCCTACTTTGGTTGGCATGTGATGGGTGATTGGTTGTCAGATGTCTTTTCAACTTGCTGGATACCATTGCCTGGTTGGACAATTTCATACCACATAACAGGCACAGGGGGAGAGGACATGACAGCTCTCCAGTAAAGATGAATCCAAACGTGAGGTAATTGTCATCATACTGTCATTTCTTCATCTTGCTGGAGGTGCCTACCTCCTTCACTGACTGACCACACGATGACGATGTTGAGGGCTCAGATTCAGATATATCAGACTGTGGAACTTTTCTTTTCAAAAACGTGTCCATGCTGCTGGCTAATTAACCGCTGCACAACGCTATGACAACTCATCCGATATCGCGCGCTGTAAATAAAAGTATTTGCCTACGTCATGCAGCCTACTTTCCAAACACTGATTGCAGCGTCGGTAGGCTACTAGAAAATTAATCCGAACTATTTTCTCTGATGTGTGCCTCGATTTACTTAACTGTATGATACAGCTAAAAGAAAGATTCCAAAATGATGCATTCATTTATTTCAATTTCACTATATTAGCCTAGTGTCAGCCACGTTTCTGCGGCACCCCTGTTGTCCCCATGTGGACCGTGAAGGAGATCCTGGTGGTCCGCCGTAGGGGCCGCGGGTTCCAGTACCTGGTCGACTGGGAGGGCTTTGGGCCCGAGGATCGGGACTGGGTCCCGGCCTCCTATTTCGCCGACCCCTCCCTGTTGGCCGAGTTTTATCGGACCCATCCCGACGCTACAGGGCGGTCGCCTGGTGTCTCCCGTAAGGGGGTGGGGGTACTGTTACGGTCCCTCTCCCTAACCTACCCTCTGGCACCACCTTGAGGCCCCGGCAATCATCGCTGGAGCGTCCACCTCCCAGTCGACAGCGCACCTACTTCCTATCTCCACTCAGCACACCTGCGACCCATTCACGATCACCCTCCTATAAGAACCCTGCCCAGTCTTCACTCCAGTGCCAGAACGTACTGTGTCTATGGTAACCTTCCCAGTAACCCGCATACACTTCAAGCCATTATATATCCTCCCGTGTTCCTTGTGTTTGTTTGTGTTTCACCGCCTTCTCCTGTGCCTCCCCAGAACCTTCGTATTCCCTTGGACTCCCTCGTAATCCCACGGACCTACCTCTACCCCTCTGTACTACTGGATTTCCCGTTACGGAACCCTTGACTGGACCCCGACGACTCTCTCTTGGATCATCCCTCTCCCACCAACCTCTCTCCACTATTGGACCTCCCACTGCAGAACCACGGACCGGACCCTGACGACCCCTTTGGATTATCCTTCTTTCCCTTACCCCTCTCCCTATTATTACTATCATTAAATATGCCTATGTGTGCCGTCATTCTGGTTCGTCAGACGTTCACGGGTAACAAGAAGAATTCAAATGATAGACAAATATTTCTGTACAGTCCATTATACACTTACCGGCCACTTTATTAGGTACACCTGTTCAACTGCTCATTAACACAAATATCTAATGGTGTGGGGGATATTTTCTTGGCACACTTTGGGCCCCTTAGTACCAATTGAACATTGTTTAAACGCCACAGCCTACCTGGGTATTGTTGCTGACCATGTCCATCCCTTTATGACCACAGTGTACCCATCTTCTGATGGCTACTTCCAGCAGGATAACGCGCCATGTCACAAAGCTCACATCATTTCAAACTGGTTTCTTGAATATGACAATGAGTTCACTGTACTCCAATGGCCTCCACAGTCACCAGATCTCAATCCAATAGAGCACCTTTGGGATGTGGTGGAACAGGAGTTTCGCATCATGGATGTGCAGCTGACAAATCTGCAGCAATGATGCTATCATGTTATTAATTCATTAATTCATGAAAAATGTGATTAACAAATTACTTAACAGAAAGTATATACAATTTTGAAAAAGTATTTTTGATCTTTAAAAAGTACATTACATTTTACACATGCCTATTATATTTGTATAAACTGGACTGTACAGAAATATTTTTCATATTTTTCAAGATTTCTATTTATCTCTGGTACCACTCTACCCGGCAACACTTCTAGAATATGGATCAGATGAGTCTAAAGCCATGTCTTAGCTAATGTTGTTGGCTATTTACTACGACCATACACCTCAAAGTGCCCTATTTGCACTGCGTAGGACACACTTAATATCTGTACACACAATATGTTCCAAGGCTAAACATGATTTTTACTACCACTGTACTCGACAACACTTCTAGTATACATATCAACTGACAGTGGTAGTAAAAATCATAGAGGTAGCACTTTTGAAACTCAGTTGATATGTATACTAAAAGTATTGTCGAGTACAGTGGTAGTAAAAATCATGTTTAGCCTTGGAAAATATTTTGTGTACAGACATTATGTGTGTCCTACGCAGTGCAAATACAGCACTTTGAGGTGTATGGCCATAGTAAATACCCAACAACATTTGCTGACATCATTTTAGACTCAAACTCATCTAAAAATCATGCTTAGCTTTGGGAAATATTTTGTGTACAGTCCATTATGTGTCCCGTATGCAGTGCCACTAAAGGTAATTTGTATATTAGAAGAATTACAAACCCTTAAAAACACAAATAACACATTGAGAGGATTAAATGTTTATTCCAAGGTATAGTTACATATAATTTATGGTTTCTTTATACACATTTAGTATTTCTAAATGCTTAAACAAGTTTAAGGTGGGCATTTTTATTTGGAAGAAATCATCATTTACATACATTTACGTTGACCGGAGGTCAGCAGAGTTCCACTATTGGAGCTCAGAGAACACAGATCTGGCGACCTTAGCAGCCTCTGACAGTTTGATGGGTTAGAGATAATTAGCCTACTAATTGTTACAGGGGAATAGTCAAATGGACCTCTAAATTTCGACAATTGTGTTACACTTTTAGTATCTTAGATTTTGCTAAATTATTGAAACAATCTTTTGATTTAGACCTTTACTATAGATGCATAACATTGTCCACTGATAAGGTTAGCCTAGCTTCATTAGACAATACATTATTTATTGATTTTAGGTTAGAGGAATATTTTCTTTCAGTACACCTAATCCTGGCTTGTATTTCGGATGTCCCATTTGAAATCTCTATGTACTGGAGCTCAACTAATAAAGAACTCCAGTGCTACAAAAGTTGTAATGATTCTGATCAATAAGACATTAAAACCAACAGCTGAAATGAATGGAGTTGACACAGATGATATTATTATCTATCCAATAATCAAAAGATTCCACAGCTGTTCCCCCAGGTCCAGTAATTAGTGTGCTTACCCCCTCTACTGGCAAGAATAAGTCAGTCCATTCTGGGTTGATAAATTAAGAGATAAACCCCAATTTGATCAGAAATCATTATAGAACCATGGGCTGCATACTAACAATTTCAAGCAGCCCACTAAGATCGGACCTGACCACCAGGAATTCTCTGAGTGTCAGAATCAGAATCAGAATTCTTTTATTTGGCCAAGTATATTTACACATACAGGAAATTGACTTGGTGAGCTTGGTGCATGGACATAAAAAACAAATAGCAAATATTGACAAGAAATTTACAAAATAGCAAAATATTAACAAAATAGCAATAACAAATTTACAAATTTACAAAAAAGAGCAGCAGAACAATACATCTTGTAGGCTGTGTGAGACTAAGTGACAATGAGTCTAGAGGCTGTGAAATAGTTATGGGGCATGTACACTATAAATTAGAATAATTTTAAATAATTACAAATTACACTGTCAGTGCATTGTGTGTGTGACAGGGTGGGGGGGGTTGGAAGACAAGCTTGCCCAGCCGTACCTGCTGCTTCCTGTCTGTCAGGAAGTCAGTGATCCACCTGCAGATGGGCTCAGGCACGCTCAGCTGGGATAGCTTGTCCTGGAGGAGAGCTGGGGCGATAGTGTCAATTGTTTGTGTGTGTGTGTGTTGGAAAGGTGCAACTTTGACAAGATTGAGTAGACAATGTGGAAGGAGGGAAAATAATAATAAAGGCTATAGGCTATTTTTTTTTTTTAAAGTTTTACATTTCAATAAAAATGCATAAGGAGACACGAAAAGTTAAGCTTTTAGGCCTACAGTGCAATTCTGAGATAGGCCTATGCATACACAAAATGCAGTATAGAATTTTATATAAATGTTTAATGCAAAATATAGGTAGATTCAGGTAGATTCCTTCTTACATGCACAGGACGACCCCCAGCAAAGGGTGGATTTCATTTTGAATTCTTTAGATGGAAAGGCACACAGGAAAATGATGGTGCTTGCAGTGATCGACCAGGACACAGATAAAAAAAATCCTCGTTTTACAAGGAAGAAATATGGGGTAAGCAGGCAGTGGTTAAGGGTTTCAGCTTGCATCTTTGTGAGTTTTTCAACAGATGGCAGAGAAGTGACCCCGACGTTGGCAACGCGGATAGAGTTCTCTGGGCTCAGTGTGCTAGAGGGCTGTGGGAAGGGCTTGTAAAACAGGAGCTTTTGACCTTTGAGGTGGCTTGCAATGAGGCTCTGGCTTTGGAGCGAGGGGTACAAAGCCTTGGCTTGCCAAACACGTGTTGCCTTACCACTTCCACCCTCTGTGTCAGCTCTCCCGCCTTTCGACATGCAGCAGCTAAGGGAGTCCCTAAGGACCAAGATGAAGCAAGAGATCCAAAAGCAGATTTCCCTGCTGGGTAGGTCTATAGTTGAAGAACTCAGAGGCCAATTACCTGGACCCTCCCACAATCCTCCTCCTGTTCCCAGCCTGGAGTATCATGATGAGTTTTCGGTCTACCCAGCCACCACAGGGTGAGTGACTGAGACGACGGTGCCCTCTGAAGTTCAAGGAAAGCCCTTTTTTGTAGATCAGTGCCCGCAATTAGAAGTCGTTGTTCATGGCAAGAACATCCCCTGCATATTGGACACAGAGTCACAGGTAACCCTATTCAGCCAATCCCTTTTTCAGCACCACATTGGGGAGGAGTTACTCCAGGATGCTAAAGATCTGTTGTGGCTGGCCCTTAATGCTGCAAATAGCCTAGAAATCCCCTATGTTGTCCTGGACTTCTCCATTGGGGGCATTGGAGTACTGAACCTAGGAGTGATTATAGTTAAAGACGATTGTATGACGACTGAATGTGGACTGCTGGGCATGAATGTGATTTCTGGATGCTGGGAATTCCTCTTCCAAAAGGGCCACCCAGGCGAACCGGCTTTCAAGTCAACAGTTCCACCCACAGCTGGCAAAGTGTGGGAGAAAGCCTTCGCTGCCGGTAGAAGGGTCCAGGCTACAGCCCCTCGGACCCTACTGCAGGGCACCGCGACGCTCCAGAGACAGACCGCCGTTGTGCTGCCCCCTGAGACCGAGATGGTAGTCTAGGCCTATGTGCGCCATGTGGTGTGTACCCAGAACCACCCCGTGCTAATAGAGGACCTCGCAGGAGATTTGGTTGGGGAACGGGAGTGTAGAGTGGCGAGGTCTGTGAGCCATGTGCAAAGTGAAGTGCCCCTCAGAATTTGTAACCCCCACCCCTTCCCTGTTACGTTACCTCAGAGGCAAGCACTAGCTATGGTGTCCCAAGTAGACCCAGGGGACATACAAACCCAAAATCAACTACTTCTCAGGACCACTGGCCCACAGGAGGTTTAGGTGGACATCCATTGAGTACAGAGGACTAATGTGTGGCAGGTGCAGGGGATCCTGCCAGCTGACCATCCAGCGCTTGAACTGCAAGGGGAGGGACTATCCCCTGCAGAACAACAGCAGCTCACCGCCCTTTTCCATTCTGTGTGTTTGCAGCCCACAATGAGGACTTTGGCTGCATTGAAGCTGTCCTCTACCAAATCCCTACTTGAACCACACCCTATTTGAGAAAGGTACTGACCTGTTCCTCCAAAGTTGTACTCTGAGCTAAGAACCCTGCTCCAGGGGATGTTGGAGCGTGGTGTCATCACAGAGAGTTTTAGTCAATGGTCTGCTCCTGTGGTCCTGGTTCACAAGAATACATACGTTTTTGTGTTGATTACTGTAAGTTCAATGCCATCATTCATAAGGACGCTTTCCCTTTACCCAGGATCATGGAGTAACTCATAGGATTGCAACAGGTGGCCTGGTATTCCACCTTAAAATTAATTAAAAAGTAGGTACTTGCTGTTGTGCCCGAAGATCAGGAAAAGACTGGTTTTGTTACTCCCCTTGGCTTGTATCAGTTCTCCCAAATGCCATTCAGGCTCTGTAATGCACCTGCTACCTTCCATCGCTTGATGCAATGCTGCCTTGATGATAAGGTATACGACTACCTCCTGATCTATCTAGACGATGTGATTGTGTATTTGATGGACTTCCAGATACACCTGGCTCACCTAGAGGGAGTGTTCCAGCTCCTAAAGGACCATGGTTTGAAGCTCCAGCCAGTTTGAATCTCAGGTTAATATCTCGGGCATGTAGTCAGCGGCAGAGGAGTGGCCCACGATCCGGAAAAGACTGCAGCTGTCCCTGCCACTGTGAAGCAAATCTGTTCCTTACTGGGGTTTGTGGGCTACTACCGCAACTTTATTCCCACCTTTGCCAGGGTTGCTGCCCCGCTGCACAAGTTGCTGCAGGGCAACACTGGACATTGCTCCACTCTGGTCTCATGGACTCCAGAGTGCCAGGGTGCCTTTGAACAGCTGAAACGAGCCCTGCTCTCTGCCCCTGTCCTTGGCTATGCAAACTTCACACCCCCATACAAGCTGTACACCGACACCAGCCTGGATTGGTTGGGGGCAGTCTTGTCCCAGGTCCATCCAGAAGGGGCATGAAAGAGTAATTGCCTATGCAAGCCGCAGCCTTATTCCCCCTGAACGGAATGACCAAAATTACAGATCATTTAAGTTGGAGCTGCTGGCCCTTAAGTGGGCAGAGACAGAGAAGTTCAAAGACTACCTCTGGGGGGAGTTGTTATCTGTTACAGGAGTGGCATCGCCTGAGAGACCAAGATGGCGTACTTGTCCAATGCCTGGAGGAACCCGATACGGGGACGGCAACCCAACAGCTAGTTGTCCCGTCAGGCTATGCTCAGGGCCTGTGAAAGGAATACCATTCGGGTGCAGAGAAGGTGTTGTCCATCCTGCGCTGACGCTTCTTCTGGGCAGGTATGAGCAAGGAGGTGCAAGTCTGGAGAAAGGAGTGCCCCACTTGTCTGGTGAGTAAAGGGGGAGCGGAGCTCTGAGCCCCCTTGACGTCCATTCAAACCAGTTTGAGATGGTGGGCCTTGATTACTTGTCTTTAGGAAGTCCCAACGATACTTATCCTTACATATTGGTGATGACCGATTTGTTCTTCTGCCCTCGCAGTGCCCACGACAGACCAGAGCACTGTGACCACTGTAAAGGCTCTCTAGACCTTGCTGATTCAGCCATTTGGATGCCCTGAGAGACTGTTGATTGACCGGGGTGGCGCCTTTGAATCAACCTTAATGTAGCAGCTGTGTGAGCTCTATGGGTGAGCTCTATGGGTGCACAAAGGTCTGCACCACGCCATACCACCCACAGGGCCTGTGAACTCTTCAACCAAACCCTACTAGGACTGTTGAGTTCATTGGATCCACAGACCCATTCCCGCTGGCACACTCAACTTCTATTCCTGGTCCAGGCCTACAACAATGCTGTCCATGCCAGCACTGGGATGACCCCATACTATGTCCTGTTTGGCAGACATGCCGGATTACCGGTTGACATGATCCACAATATGTGCCCCCCCAGCAGAAGGACAATTTACAGGGTTGGATCCAAAATCATCACCGTGCTCTCAAGGACACTTATGCTACAGTGAAAGACCATGCCTCCCAATGGCAAGCCTGGGACCAAGCCTGCTACAACAAATGTAGCCAAGCACTTCCCTTGCTCCCAGGAGAGCGGGTCTTGATCAGGAAATTCCGCCGCAGGACCCAGGGAAAGCTGGAGCCACGATGGTCCCAAAACACGATGGTCCCAAAAACATCCTGGGTTATCCATGGCTCTCTAAGCATAACCCCCATATAAACTGGTCCACTGGGGAGGTTACGGGTTGGGGCGAGGGATGCTGAAACTCCTGCCTTCCATCAGTTCCTGCTCCGGTATCTCCTCAACCTCTGGACTCTGCTTCTCCTGTGTCTCATGAGTTTCCAGCACCTCCTAAGTCTCCTGTCTCCTCACATCTTCTGGCTTCGTCGGACTCCGACTTCCCGGATCTTTCCAGTGTTCCCTCCTGTTACGACTGCTCTATAGACTTGCTCCCAGGAACTTCACCTCTATTCCTTGTCGGCCCCTGAGAGGGATGCTATGAAGAAGTACATTGACTCTTCCCTCACTGCCGGTATCATTCGCCCATCCTCTTCTCCTGCTGGGGTTGGTTTCTTTTTCGCCGACAAGAAAGATAAGACACTTCATCGACTACTGAGGCTTGAATGACAGCTTGTGATCCATTGGGCTCATACATCCCTCCTCTTTGCCTCATTGCCCAATAGTCTGACATCTCTCTGGATTTCGTCACAAGGTTACCCCCCCCTCGGAAGGTAATACCACCATTCTGACGATGGTGGACAGGTTTTCGAAAATGGTGCATTTCATCCCTCTGCATAAATTGCCATCTGCCAAGGAGATGACGGAGGCAATGTTATTTGCTGTCCCTGGGGTTTAGTCTGTGTGTTCCCCTGTCTCTGTGCCAGTTTGTCTTTGTACCCTGTGTCAAGCATTCCAGCGATTTTTCCTTTTTTCTGTTTTTTTTATCCCCAAGTGTGTTTTTGACTTTGCCTTTTTGCCTACCCCTTTTCGGATTATCTGTCTGCCTTTTTTAAGTTTTTGTCTCGGAGTCATGTGTTTGAGTCCTTTGCCTGAATACTCCAGTCATTACAACCACTGAGTTTTGGCTTGGGATTCCACTCAATTGCTGTCAAGAATGAGTACCCCGCTCTTGAATCTACCAGAAATTTAACCTCTTTACCAGCTATGGTTAATGTTAATTCAGGTATTATTTTATCATATTGGTGATTTTCTTTCCTTGAATTTTCTCTAACAGCCTGTATTTCAAAACATTGTGTGTGCGTTTGTTTTGGTTTGATCTCACCAGTCAATGCCTCCCATCCTGTCTCCTCTGGCCATCAGTACCCCTCTTGTTGGTTCAGGACAGTCTCTCACCCAATTGTTCTTTTGATCCACAATGATAACATCCATTCGGTCTGTGACCTCTTCTATCTCCGCGGCTTCGTCCTCTGCCTGTCTGACCATTATAGTGTGCCAGTTGGGCCAGCTGGACCAACTGGAGCTTCTTGCCCATCTTCTCTTTGACCTTGTCCTCCTTACCCTTTTGGTCTCTTATGAATTTCTCTGCATGTTTTATGTAAGGCCAGTCGTCCACCATCCGCCCAGCCTCATAGGTGACAGTTCTTTTTTACATGTTTCTGTATATGCTCACTGGCCACTTGATTAGGTACTGTCATGCCTGAGGTTGCTGTCTGGTGACTCTGGTGCCCTCCTCTGGTGGGACGGGGCCAGTGCCCTCCCAATTTACCATTATTCGTTTCACCTGTGTATTCTGTCTCGTGTTTGTTATATATAGCCTGTGTGTTCCCCATGTCTTTGTCAGGGATTCTCCCTGTATGTCTGTGAGTACCCAGTGTGCCCGTCGGTTCAGTGATTCCAGTTGTTAACCCCGTTAACTAATATTCGAGACTAATATTTCTTAAGTTCAAGTTATTCCACTTGTTAAGTGCGTACTTTTGTTAATGGAGGTTGGTTTTCTCCACCTTTATTTTACGCTTTTTCCCCAGTGTTTGTTTGTGTGCCGTGCCCAGTTATCGTATTAAAACATTATTTGATTTGACTTTACGCTGTCCCTCTGAGTATCTCTCCGCACTTGGGTCCTCTGCACTATCATTACTAACGGGTACACCTGTTCAACTGCTCGTTAATGCAAATATCCAGACTGGCCAGACTGGTTCGAGACGATAGAAAGGCAACAGTAACTCAAATAACCACTCGTTACAACCAAGGTATGCAGAAGACCATCTCTGAATGCGCAACATGTTGAACCTTGAAGCAGATGGGCTACAGCAGCAGAAGACCACACTGGGTGCCACTCCTGTCAGCTAAGAACAGGAAACTGAGGCTAGAATTCGCACAGGCTCACCAAAATTGGACAATAGAAGATTGGAAAAATGTTGCCTGGTCTCGATTTCTGCTGCAACATTCAGATGGTAGGGTCAGAATTTGGCGTAAACAACATGAAAGCATGGATCCATCCTGCCTTGTATCAATGGTTCAGGCTGGTGGTGGTGGTGTAACGGTGTGGGGGATATTTTCTTAGCACACTTTGGGCCCCTTAGTACCAATTGAGCATCGTTTAAACGCCAAAGCCTACCTGAGTATTGTTGCTGACCATGTCCATCACTTTATGACCATCTTCTGATGACTACTTCCAGCAGGATAGCGCGCCATGTCACAAAGCTCAAATCAGCTAAAACTGGTTTCTTGAACATGACAATGAGTTCACTGTACTCCAATGGCCTCCACAGTCACCAGATCTCAATCCAATAGAGCACCTTTGGGATATGGTCGAACGGGAGATTCACATCATGGATGTGCAGCCGACAAATCTGCAGCAACTGCGTGATGCTATCATGTCAATATGGACCAAAATCTCTGAGGAATGTTTCCAGCACCTTGTTGAATCTATGCCACAAAGAATTAAGGCAGTTCTGAAGGCAAAAGGGGGTCCATCCCAGTACTATCAAGGTGTACCTAATAAAGTGGTTGGTGAGTGTATCTGGTGTATGTATCCTGATATCATTCTCAGTTTGCATTGTTGTTCCCATGGACTGTCATTAGCTTTGTTTGCTGGCCGATCTAGGCCACTGTAATCCTCAAACATTTTTTCAAAGTGCAGTCGGTAGGACTTTGGAACTGCCAGTCAGCGGTCCGGAAAGGAGAGGCTATCTATGCCTGCTTCATGTCCCTCCACTTCCTTGCTCTCACAGAGACATGGATTATACCGGAAAACACAACTACTTCGGCAGCCCTCTCTGATGCCTACTCCTTTTCTCATTCCCCTAGACTCTCTGGTTGAGGAGGAGGAACAAGACTCCTCATCTCGCCTAAGTGGTCACATAATGTCCTTCCCCTGCCATACCTGTCCATATCCACCTTCGAATTCCATGCTGTTTCTGTCACCACCCCTGTCCAATTTCACATTGTTGTTATCTATTGTCCACCAGGTCAGCTTGGCCACTTCTTAGATGAGATGGATGTCCTTCTCAGCTTCTTCTCTGAGGACGGCACACCGCTCTCACTACTAGGTGACTTCAACATTCAGTTGGAGAAGCTTCACTTGTCTGGAGCACTTGACCTTCTCTACTCCTTCGGCCTTACCCTGTCCCACTCTCCTCCAACTCATAAGGCAGGCAATCAGCTCGACCTTGTCTTCACCAGATCCTCCCATACCTCCAACCTTACTGTTACCCCTCTTCCAGTTTCTGATCATCATTTTGTATCCTTCTCCCTTCCTCTCAAATCCTCCCAGTCAGTCGCTACCAACACTGTATCCTCTCGTCGCAACCTGCGCACCCTCTCACTCACTGCTCTCTCTGTCTTATCCGCCCTACCCTCTGTTGAATCCTTCTCCCTTCTATCCACTGATACAGTCTCCTCCACCCTCCTGTCCTCTCTTTCCTCATCCTTCGACTCTCTCTGTCCACAGATCTCAAGGCCGTCACAATCCTCTCCACGCACTCCCTGGCTGTCTGAAACCCTGCAGGCTTGTAGAATAGGGCTCCGGGCAGCTGAGAGGAAATGGAGAAAAACTGACCTAGACCCTTATCTCTCTCTCCTCCTCAACTCCACCTCATCTGCATCAGCTGCTAAAGCTACTTACTACCATTCCAAAATTCAATCCTCTGCCTCTGACCCAAGGAAACTGTTCTCCACATTTTCCTCACTCCTCACATGGTTTCTCTGAACCACAGCTACACAGATGACTCTCAACTCTTTCTCTCTTTCCCTCCTTCTGACTCACAGGTGGCAACATGTGTCTTTGCGTGTCTTGCAGACATTTCTGCTTGGATGTCAGCCCACCACCTCAAGCTCAACCTTAACAAGACTGAGCTGCTCTTCCTCCCAGGGAAAGCCTGCCCTCTCCAAGACTTCTCCATCACAGTAGAGAACTCTACTGTGACCTCCTCCCATACAGCCAAGAACCTTGGAGTGATCCTTGACAACTACTTATCCTGTGTGGCGAACATCACAGCAACTGCTCGCTCCCGTAGTTTCTTCTTCTATAACATCAGAAGGATACGTCCATTCCTCCCCAGAGAAGCAGCACAACTTTTGATCCAAACACTTGTGATCTCTCGCCTTGACTATGGCAACGCACTCTTGGCCGGTCTCCCCGCCTCCACCATCAGGCCTCTGCAGCTCATCCGGAACGCTGCCGTCCATCTGGTGTTCAATCTCCCCAAATTCTCCCATGTCACTCCCCTCCTCTGCACCCTTCACTGGCTCCCGGTAGCAGCTCGCATCAAATTCAAGACCCTGGTGCTCGCCTACCGGGCAGCAAAGGGAACAACCCCTCCCTACTTGCAAGCAATGGTCAGCCCCCAAACCCCTGCCTGATCACTCCGCTTTTTCACCTCAGCTTGGCAGCCTGGCACCGCCGCCTCTACGCGGATGCAGCAGCCGCACTACTCAGTCACGGCTTTTCACTGTCCTGGCGCCCCGCTGGTGGAATGAGCTTCCCACTGCTGTCATGACTGCAGAGTCACTACCACTACCGTAGATTGAAGACCCATCTCTTCAGGCTACATCTTAACAGTCCCTCCTAAAGACCTCTTCACCCCCACTATCCCCCTATACAAGTTTCTCTACCTTCTTCTACCATTGTGACTGCCTATGGCCCCTGGTCTGAGCATTGATTACTTTATCTTATGATGACTGATGGATAGATGATTTACTTACTTATACAAATGTATTTGTTGTAAGTCGCTTTTGATAAAGGTGTCTGTTAAATGACATAAATGTAAATGGACGCTCGGCCAAACTGAGAAATAGGGAGAGAATGGTCATCATCAGGGCGGTGACCAAGAATGGTCACTCTGACAGAGCTCCAGAGTTCCTTTGTGGAGATGGGAGAACATTCCAGAAGAACAACCATCTCTGCAGCACCACCAATCAGGCCTTTATGGTAGAGTGGCCAGACGGAAGCCACTCCTCAGTAAAAAGCACCTGACAGCCTGCTTGGAGTTTGCCAAAAGACACCTAAAGGACTCTCAGACCATGAGAAACACGATTCTCTGGTCTGATGAAACCAAGATTGAACTCTTTGGCCTGAATGCCAAACGTTACATCTGGATGAAATCAGGCACCGCTCATTACCTGGCCAATACTATCCCTACGGTGAAGTATGGTGGTGGCAGCATCATGCTGTGGGGATGTTTTTCAGCCGCAGGGAGTGGGAGACTAGTCAGGATCGAGAGATGAACAGAGCAAAGTACAGAGAGATCCTTGATGAAAACCTGCTCCAGAGCGCTCAGGACCTCAGACTGGGGCAAAGGTTCACCTTCCTACAGGACAATGACCCTAAGCAAACAGCCAAGACAACATAGGAGTGGCTTCGGGACAAGTCTCTGAATGTCCTTGAGTGAGCCAGAGCCCGGACTTGAACCCGATCGAACATCTCTGGAGAGACCTGAAAATAGCTGTACACCAACACTCCCCATCCAACCTGCCAGAGCTTGAGAGGATCTGCAAAAAAAAAGGGACAAACTCCTCAAATACAGGTGTGCCAAGCTTGTAGCGTCATGCCCAAGAAGTCTTGAGGCTGTAATCACTGCCAACAACATACTGAGTAAAGGGTCTGAATACTTGTAATGTAAATGTCATATTTCAGTTTTTTATTTTTAATAAATTAGCAAACATTTCTAAAAACCTGTTTTGGCTTTGTCATTATGAGATATTGTGTGTATGCACTGTATCAAGAACTGTCCAAGGCTACAGGAATTATATGACACCGACATTTAATGTATTTATTTGTAGCCAACTATGACACATGATATGATGGATGGATAGAGGCAAAAAAGAGCTGTGAAATACAGACAGTTTGGCAACTACAAATGACTTGTTGAATACGGGTAGTAAAACTGTGAAAATATAATTTGTTTACACATTAGCAGTTTTAGCATTCGTAAGTTTTATATATTAAGCTATAGCCTACAGAACAATATTAATAAAAGCATGTCAACCTCCTTACTTGCACTGATCACAGTAGATAAGAAGGGCTGATCTGCTATACTCTCTCTCGCTGTCCCTCATTCTAGCCCCAGCTGCTTTATCCTATTATCCCTGGAAGCCCTTCTCAGGTTTATTCTTGTTATTGCATCTGGCATGTTTGATTGATTCATGAAAGCTCTCTTCTTTTTTTTTCATTTTTTCATTCATTTCATTTTCTAATTATTTTTTACATTAAACTTATAAGATCCACTATTATTTGTACAAAACACTGTTTAAACTTCATCCAGGCCCACATAACTTCCTGCGTTGATCTGACCTGCAATACACAAGCCATACAAGACAGGCACAGATAGAAATACATACCTTACATATCCCACAAAAATAGCAATCAGAGGATTCTTTCAGAGACTAGTAAGAGGCTATTTGCTATTTCTAGGCATCAGTTGATGTATACTTTAACATTTGCATGGATTTGTGCAGACTTCTGCATACTGTCAGAATTAAATGTCTCTGTCTTAATTGTCTTTGTCCTAAGGAGTGACAGTGGAGCTTTTCCAACACCCATGGCTGATGAGACCCCCAGGCATACCAATCCAAAAAACCTCAAGGTATCCATCCCTAGACAAAAGAAATCCTATATGATTGAATATTTTTTCAATAGAATCCTAGTCTTGAAGGATTTTGTTACTCCAGTCCGAATTTTATTAAAACTGTTTTTCTGGAGCACAGGGAACAATGCAATGCAATTCATGCATTCCATGATGAACAACTGTTAGCATTACCATTTCAAACAAACATTGATATATCAGTACACCCACACTTACTAAAAAAACAAACACTGACTTGAGACAAATAACAAACATTCTGGAGAAATTCTTCCTTAAAAGGTGACAGTTGAAAAAATTAGAGTGAGGAGTGAGTAATTAGAAATGAAGACTTAGTTAGCTGGCTAGCTACATACCAGCTAGCTACATACCATCCTGCATGTTCTGCATAGCTTGAAATTGAGTACACGTTTCGTAATGATGAGAGAGATGGTAGAAGACAATATACAATTGACCATGAAAAGATGAGGCAGGCACACAATGTCTCCTGTGAATCACAAGCCCTGACAGATTTATTATCATCGGGATGTGGGGGATACAAGACTCTATTAATGTCCAATTCAATAATAAAATACATATATAGCCCACAACAGGCCAAGTCATATAACAGAACACAAATAGAAAAGTTTGTTATAGCTGGCTAGCTAACAGGCTAGGCTAGCATCATAACTGACCGTTATGAATATGAACAATCAAAATACAGGTTACAAAACAATAAGGTGGGTTACAGATTACTCAGGGAACATAGACATCCATTATGGATAGAATTCAAAGGAACATTGGCAGAAAATTCCTATCAAAGAAATAAATATCTTAGGGGCACTTTTTCTGATTGACACTCACCTGGGGAATAGAAGCCCGGACTGACTTGTTCCCCCAGTGTCAGAGAATTTACCATCATCTTCATCTTAAAATACATAAATATCATAAAATCAACAAGGGCATAAAAATGTAAATACAATAGAAATATGAGATTGTAGGAACTAGAAAATTAGTAACCATTAATAATTATGTAATTACAAATCAAGTAGAAAGCTTTATGTAAAAATGCAATAAACATTTGTTAGATCTAACCCCTTCTAAAGACAAGCGGCACAGAAAAACTTTTCTGAACAAATACAATTGCATAAAAATCAAGTCTCAAGTATCAAGCATTTGAGTATTAGACTTAAAAGGCACTTTGATTAAACCACTTCAACCTGGGGTTCATTTGTGTTTGAAAAGATGCCCATATTGAGGCCACACATAAATCTATCTACAGTTCTTACTATGCAACCAGCTCTAGTGTGGAAAACACTTGGTTCTGTTTGGGGCTGTGATACTTGTGGATGTGGTAATGGTTGAGGACCTACGCTTGTGTGCTCTAGTTGGAGAGTCCATTTCTCTAGCAGCAGGGCTGGGCACATTAGAGTTTGAGTTGTATGAGTCTCTGTTTTCTCTTTCTTCCTCAGACACATGTGAGCTTGGACATGAATGAGGGTCTCCAGGCTTGTGTGCTCTAGCTCTAAGAGTAGAAGTCCATATCTTTACTAGCCTGACTGGGCTCATTAAAGTTTAAGTTGTCTGAGTCTCTGCTTTTGTACTTGGAGGCCCTTGACTATCAGATGATCCTCCGGACATCAAGGGGCAGGAAGTTGGCCAGCATGATGAGATTGCGATGGACTGTTTTCTCCTTGGGATCTTTCCAGGTTACTTGATAGGGGTCAGATTCCCAGCGATCAGTCGACTTCCTTTTCCCTCTCTCTGTCTTGTTGGCCAGGAGGACACAATCAACCTCGGAAACAGGAGAGCCGTTCTTGTCAAACTGGTGTTTTTATCTTGACTGTTCCGTAATTGCATGTTTCTGGGCAGCCTCCATGGACTGTTTCAGATCTTGCTTCAGCTTTGAAATGTAGGCATCGTAGAAGTGCTGACTCGAATGACGAAGTGCTGACTCGAACATGACTTCCACTGGCAGATGGGGGATTCTGCCGAACATGAGATAGAAGGAAGCATAACCGGTTGTCTTATGGCTGGTGCAGTTATAGGAGAACAAGGTGTTAATCAGTTGGGGCCACTTGTGTTTCTCACGAGGGGGCAAGGCTCAAAGCATGCTTCCTAGAGTCCTGTTGAAATGTTCCATGCTCCCATTACAGGCAGGGTGGTAAGCTGCAGTGCATGACTTGTGGACATGGGCCATGTTGAGAAGATCCTTGATTAGCTGTGATTCACTTCCTCTGGAGCTGTGCTTGATTGAAGGCTGGGAGTGTCCTCTGAGAGTGCACGAAGATGTTGCTTACTGCCTCCATGCTGACTGCTGTATCTTGAGAACAGGGCTCCCATTCTTTGTGAAAGGAGAGGAGGGCTGCTACTCCATCAGAGGTGGCATGGCATTGCTTTGTCTTCACCGTGCCCTGAGATGACCAGAGTGTTCACGGACATGTGGAAGGCGTCTTGGACTGCCGCAGGGAAGACTGCCTCTGCCTCCTTAACTAGGGACTGATAGGGCTCTCTGATAATACGGCCGGTGACACTGGTCTTGATGAAAGGGGCTCTGCTCAGACGGTCTGGAATGAGATTCTGCACACCTGGGACGTACTTGATGTTGAAGTCGATAGGGGCCGGTTTGGAGACCCACCGCTGTTCAACCAGCTTGGGCTTGGTAAGGATGTATTTGTGGGTTATTATCAGTCCAGACAGTAAATGGCTTCCCCTTCAGCCAGTGACTGAATTTGTGACACACAGCCAACCTCAATGCCTTTTCTGGATCAGTTGACACACCATGCTCACTCACTACATGTCCCAGGAACTTGAGCTTGCATCTTAGGAGGTGGCATTTATTGGGAGTGTGTTTGAGGCCATGGGTCTGTAGGCAACTGAATACCATCTCCAGTCCCTCCAGAGCTAATTTCTCTGATGGGGCAAAGAGAAAGAGGTCATCAAGGTAACAGAGCAACCTGGTGTAATTCTGGTCACCGAAGATGGATGTCATGATTCTCATGAAGGAACCGGGACTGTTACAGAGGCCCTGTGGTAGTCTGTTGTACTCATAGAGGCCAATAGGGGTCATGCAGGCAGTGTATTTCTTGTCTTCTTCATAAAGCAGGACATTATTAAAAGCCAGTCAAGTCCATCGAACTGAAAAAGGCATTGCCCCCTAAGGCAGTGATGATGCCCTTTTCCTCCATTTAATTCAGTATTAGTTTAAGATTGTAGTAGCCTGCTGGAGAGACTCTCCTGTAGGGGAGACGGAAGGGCCGCTCATCCTTGAGATGTATTCAGTGAACAAAGTTGTTTTCCTCTCCTCAGTCGAGCTTATTCCTGGAAAAGACCTGATGGTACTTGGCTATGAGACTCTCAACTTTCTCTTTCCACTGCTCGTTCATTTCACATGAGCTGAGGTCTAGCCCGGCCTGTTCTAGTTCCGGGACAATGGAGCTCCTGTCCTCCACAGACGATGGTAATCCAATAGGATTCAAACCTTGTTAGATATTGGTACTATCCTGTAGGATTGTATACAAAATCCAAAATCGAACAGAATGTTCTATTCTTTCTTTTTTTTTATCCTATAGGATTGTTTTGACTTGGGATTGTTTAAACTACACTGGAACTGGTTGACTATACAATAATAAGTGCAGACTTGATAAATGACAGAAATCCCCCTTTGACACACCCTTTATTCCAATCATAGAGTTAAACATGGACTAGCCTCAGGGGTAGGTTCCACACTAACACTCATAATCAATATACAGTGGAACCTCGAGATACAAATTTAATCCGTTCCGAGACTTCCTTCGTAAGTCAAAACATTCGTATCTCAAATAAAAAAAATAAAAAAAAGGGTTCATGTGCAGGCGGCTGCCAGTTCTCGCGCGCGGCTGCCACTTCTCGCGAAAAAAAAAGGATTCGTATCTCAAATTTTCATTCGTATCTCAGAGCACAAATTCTACGAAATTTCAATTCGTAACTCAAAACATTCGTATATTGGGGCATTCGTATCTCGAGGTTCCACTGTACTCTGTGTGTGTGAGAGAGAGAGAGTGTGTGTGTGTGTGTGAGAGAGAGAGAGAGAGAGAGAGAGTGTGTGTGTGTAAGAGAGAGAGAGAGGTTTAGGGCTCATGTGATGATAAGCCAGGTTTTCACAGCTTGGCTCCAGATATGTTTAAAGCTATTCAGCATGATTTAATTAGATTATTTTAGGATGCAATTATGCACACTCTCCACTTAAAGTAACATAATAGGCCCAGGGCCTTTCTCATGTCTGCTCATCAATATTGCAAAGAGTAGTGGAGGTTCACAGAGAGGTGATGCTGCTCCACTAACTCCCTGTGATCCCCAGCTGTGGGACCTAGGCACACCACCACATACAGTGCCCTCATAAGTATTGGAAAGAGGAAGGATTTTTGTCAAACAAATACAAACAAATACAGCCTTTTGAAATCAAACAATTACTATGAGGTTAAAGTAGAGATTCTCTCGCTTTAATTAAATATTTTCTTTTTTCAGATTTGGTTTCACCATTTAGAAATCACATCCCTTTTTATTCCTAGTCCCCCTATTTCACATCATTTGCCATCGCAGGCATAAGAGAGCTGTTGATGTCTAGTGTTGATTCTAGGCTTTGCATTTACCTTCTGAGTCTGCTATTGTTGTCAACATGACAAATAAACTTCAATGAAAGTCAAGGAAACCATTATGAGGCTGAAATATCAGAAAAATATACCAGAGTGACTGCAACAGGAAAGTTTGGAGAAAAGGGATCTGCCCAAGATTTATAGCATACTACCTCATCTGTGAAATATGGTGGAGGGAATGTTATGATTTGAGCATGTATAGCTGCCACAAGAACTGGGTAACTTGTCTTAATTGATTTTGTTGCTGCTGACAGCAGCAGAAGAATGTATTCTGTGTACAGAAACATCTTGTCTGCTCGAGTACAAGTAAATGCCTCCAAATTCATTGGATAAGCGCTTTTATAAGCACTTCATCATAGAGTAAGACAATGACCCCAAGCAACTAGGGAGTTTTTCAGGGGCAAAAAGCAGCAAGTTATTGACTGGCCAAGTCAGCCTTCAGATTTAAATCCAATGAACATGCATTTCATTTCCTGATGATAAGAGTTTCGTCTAAAATACCTAAAAACAAACAACAGAAGATGGCTGCAGTACAGGCCTGGCAGAGCATCACCAGAGAATATACCCTGTGTCTGGTGGGGTTAATGGGTCATCGACCTCAGGCAGTTATTGCATGCAAAGGATTGTCGACCAAATACTAAACATGAGTACTTTATTTGGACATTATATGATTTTTTTGTACACTTTTTTACATATTACTTTTGGAGCCCTGAAATATGTATAAAAAATGTTGTACTTGGTGAAAAAAATACATTGAATTAAAGCTGAGAATCTGTACGTTGACCCTGTAGTAATTGTTGAATTCAAACCCAGACTTTTGAAGTATAGAGCTAAAAGAAGACAAAATGCTTCCTCTTTCCAATATTTCTGGAGGGCACTGTAGTAGAGCTATACTGTACCTTCAGACAGTACAGCAATGATGCTACAATACAATTCAACCTACAACATCAGAGATTCTGCAGCTAGGTGGATACACTGCTGCATAAAAAAGAATATAAGCACTAGTCAGATACTGCTGTGGTTGTCAGGACCATTATACCTAATACAGATGATGTATGTTTGGTGTCCCTAAGACAGATTCTTAGGTTCCTTCCATCACCGGTTGCAGACAATAATATATATATATAAGTTGATAAAATAATACATTATTACCTTAAAAAGTGCAATCTGTAATGTTGTACTTTTAAATTAATGATAGCCATTGATTCCTGAAGAATATAACTCATAAATACTTTATGAGCTTGAACTGTCTTCCCCCACCAGAACCCAAAATGTAAGCTTGTTTCACTACATTGTTTGTATACAATACAATTATATAAGTGTATAAACAAACACTGTATAGCTTCAAACATGGTTAAAACTATAATTTCTATCTCATGGATGGTCAGTCCTTGCATCCATAGCTATGTCTATGAAATGAAGAGTGGTTCCATTTCTACAGCCCCATCCCTCAGCTATTTACCCAAAAAGTGGATGGGAGCCTGCTTTGTGGTTGTTTGAATGACAGATTTCACCATTAATGAGAGTGTCTATTATATATTTCTATTATATATTTCCTTATTTTAGCTACATCATCATGTACATACCCATGCAGTAATTGTGTTACCAGATGTAAATCCACTTCACTTACTGTAGCTCAACAACCAAAAGAGATATTTTCAAACTCAAGGTATATGATAGCTAACACCCCACTCTTTCTGCAGACATATTTGAATCTTAATTTGGAACAGATATTTAACAGAGCTTTGGGGAAACGTGGTTACAAATTGTTAGGAGTAGTCTTTGTGCATAGAGTTTTATGGGTTGTTAAACTTTGCTATCAAGGGGTTTTGTTTGGCATACGTTTGAAAGTGAAAAATCGAGTCCCAGGGTCAATCTGTTACCATTACCATTCTGATACCACACAAGTGCATAACTAAACCCTCTGTTAATGTGTGGACAAGACATGATGTCAGCAGTGGGTGTGGAGGACAAGGATGTGGCATGATTTTGATGCTATATATGTCTGTGAAACCCCTATAGCTGGATAAAAGATCACAGAGAGGGAGGGGAGGGTGGGGTAACCAGAAGGTCTGTATCATCAAAGAAATGCTCTATGACCTAAAAGTGTAATACACTATCAAGGAAGTTATCTGTCATGCTAGATTAATTCTCTTTATTTGCCATTTACCTTTCTGGAGTTTTGATTATATGCTTCCTTACAATGAGTGCCATTGCCTTTATACTTGGATATGACCAATCTTTCATGCAGTAGTTCTTATATTCCCTCCTTCACAAATCTGTATGTACAGTATGCAGTGTATGTATACCAGACTGTAATATTTATGCCTCCTGTCTCACAATGGCAGTGTGCATCAGAGGCTGCGTTCTCACTGGGTTACACTGCTGCCTCACTGTCAACCTACTGTAGCACCAGCAATCTCACCTCTTCCTGTGCTACAGTAATGTTATAGTAACACTCTAATGCACTTCTCCCGGCTGTCCTCCAGGGGTGCTGTAGACTGTTCAAATAGCTCCGTTCTATTAGCCACCTGCTTGACAATACTGTTTCTCAATGTAGCCCATGTGTGCCTGTCTCTGTAGAAGTATGGTGTGTCCACTGAAGGACATCCATGGAGTGTTCTTTGTTTGCTAAAGGGGTGTTTGGAGTGTGCTTTGTATCCTAAAAAGGATGCTCTGAGTGTGCTATGTCAAGCAAAGAGATGTCTGGAATGCCCTTTGCCTGCAAATAGTATGTTTTGAGTGCCATTTGTGTTGTTAGCTCCCCCCCCCCCCTCCTCCATAAATGGTATGACTGTGTCCAATGGAGCATGAGCACTGCAGGCAGTACAGATCTCTATGAGGTCTCACCCCTCCCTCGGCTGCACCTTCATTATATTTGCCTCGATCTACCTTTCTGTCTTTACCTTGTTAAGTAGTCCCTTAAGAATTGTGTGTGTGTGTGTGTGTGTGTGTGTGTGTGTGTGTGTGTGTGTGTGTGTACGTGCATGCACGTGTGAGTTTGTGAGAGGAGTGGGTGATGTTATATATACAGGGAGATACAGCGAGGGAGGATAGGGAGGTATCCAGCGTGTATTTAGCACTACCTGCATCTCATATTGCATACAAACCCTCTAACTATATACCTGTAACTACCACAATTTCTCCCCATTCCTGTTTTTTCATCCCTCAAGAGGACACATAGATGCTATACCCCCCTCGCAATCCATCTAATCTAGTCTACCATGCTCAACTGACCATGACCTCACTGTCACAGGAGAACTTTGGAACTGCCAGTCAGCAGTCCGGAAAGCAGAGGCTATCTCAGCCTATGCCTGCCTCATGTCCCTCCACTTCCTCGCTCTCACAGAGACATGGATTACACCAGAAAACACAGCTACTATGACACCCCTCTCTGATGCCTACTCGTTTTCTCATTCCCCTAGACTCTCTGGTCGAGGGGGTGGCACAGGGCTCCTTGTCTCACCTAAGTGGTCCACCCTGTCACACCTGTCCATATCCACCTTCAAATTCCATGCTGTTTCTGTCACCTTCCCTGTTAAACTTCCACATTGTTGTCATCTATCGTCCTCCCGGTCAGCTTGGTGACTTCTTGGAAGAAATGGATGTCCTTCTCAACTTCTTCCCTGAGGACGCCACACCGCTCACACTACTGGGTGACTTCAACATCCAGTCAGAGAAGTTTCACTCATCTGGCCTAATTCATCTTCTCTCCTCATTTGACCGTACCCTTTCCTACTCTCCTCCAACTCATAAGGCAGGCAATCAGCTTGATCTTGTCACCAGATCCTCCCATACCTCCAACCTTACTGTTACCCCTCTTAGGGTTTTTGACCATCATTTTGTATCCTTCTCTCTTCCCCTCAAATCCACCCCCTCCCAGTCAGACTCTACCCACATTGTATCCTCTCGTCGCAACCTGCGTACCCTCACCTCTCTCTCTTCCTCTGTCTTCCTCTGTCCTACCCTTTGTTGAATCATTCTCCCTTCTATCTACTGATGCAGCCTCCTCCACCCTCCTGTCCACTCTTTCCTCATCCTTTGACTCTCTCTGTCCACTGACCACAAGGCCAACACGATCCTCTCCACGCACTCCTTGGCTGTCTGAAACCCTGCAAGGTTGTAGAATAGGGCTCTGGGCTGCTGAGAGGAAATGGAGTAAAACTGGCCTCCCTGATGACCTAAACCCTTATCTCTCTCTCCTCCTCAACTACACCTCCTCTCATGAGCTGCTAAAGCTTCTTATTACCATTAAAAAAATTAAATCCTCTGCCTCTGACCCAAGCAAACTGTTCACATTTTCTTCACTCCTCAACCCACCCCCTCCCTCCCTCCTCCCTGTCTGCAGATTACTTTGTCACCTACTTTAAAAAAAAAAAAAAAAAAGGTTGATGACATTAGCAACTCCTTCACTAAACCTCTCGCCAACACTGCTACCACTCCTCCCAAATCCACTGCGCTACCCTCGGTCTCCGGTTTATCAGCTCTTTCTCCCCTGATGATATACTAAAACGTGTCACCTCCAAGTGGGCAACCACCTGCCCTCTTGATCCTATCCCCTCACCCTTTCTTCAATCCATTTCCAAAGACCTCCTTCAGTTCCTTACCACCATAATCAGTTCCTCTCTATCCACAGGATTTGTCCCAGCTGTCTTTAAGACAGCCAGAATCAAGCCTCTTCTCAAAAAATCAACTCTTAACTCGTCTGCTGTCCATAACTACAGACCGGTATCCCTTCTCTCCTTCTAAAACCCTTTAACGTGCTGTCTCTAACCAACTGTCTCACTATCTCCTTCAGAACAACCTCCTTGACCTCACCAATCTGGCTTTACAGCTAGGCACTCTACTGAGACTGCTCTCCTTGCTGTTACAGAGACCCTCCACTCTGCTCAAGCTTCCTTCCTCTCCTCTGTTCTCATTCTTCTGGATCTGTCCGCTGCATTTGACACAGTAAACAACTAGATCCTTCTCTCCACCCTCTCAGAACTGGGCATCTCTGGCTCTGCACTCTCCTGGTTTGCATCCTACCTGGCCAATTGCTCTTACAATGTGATGTGGAGTGGGTCGCTGTCCTCTTCACGCACTCTCACCACTGGGGTCCCCTAGGGCTCCGTCCTAGGGCCCTTACTGTTCTCCCTTTATACCAAATCTCTTGGCTCTGTAATTTCCGTACACGGTTTCTCCTACCACTGATATGCTGATGACACTCAACTCTTTCTCTTCCCCCCCCCCTCTGACTCACTGGTGGTGACACGTGTCTCAGACATTTCTGCTTGTATGTCAGGCCACCACCTCAAGCTTAACCTTAAAAAGACTGAGCTGCTCTTCCTCCCTGGGAAAGTCTTCCCTCTCCAAGACTTCTCCATCATAGTCGAGAACTCCACTGTGACCTCATCCCAGACAGCCAAGAGTCTTGGGGTGACTCTTGATAACCACTTATCCTGTGCAGCAAACATCACAGCAACAGCTCACTCCTGTAGTTTCTTCGTCTATAACATCCGAAGGATATGTCCATTCTTCACAAGATAAGCAGCACAACTCTTTTTCCAGGCGCTTGTGATCTCCCGCCTACTGCAATGCATTCTTGGCTGGGCTCCCCGCCTCCGCCATCAGACCTCTGCAGCTCATCCAGAATGCTGCTGCCCATCTGGTGTTCAATCTCTCCAAATTCTCCCATGTTACCTCCCTCTTCCGCACCCCTCATTGGCTCCCGGTAGCAGCCCGCATCAGATTCAAGACCCTGCTGCTCGCCTACCGGGCGGTAAAGGGAACAGCCCATCCCTACATGCAAACAATGGTCAGCCCCCAAACCCCTGCCCGATCACTCCGTTCTTCCACCTCGGCTGGACACCTGGCACCGCTGCCTCTACGAGGATGCAGAAGTTGCACTGTTCAGTCACAGCTTTTCACTGTCTTGGCGCCCCGGTGGTGGAATGAGCTTCCCACTGCTGTCAGGCCTGCATAGTCACTACCTATCTTCCACTGTAGACTGAAGACCCATCTCTTCAGGCTACATCTTGACTGTCCCTCTTAAAGACCTCTTCACCCCCTACTACCCCTCTGTACAGTTCCTCTACTGTTAATAATAAAAAATAATAATAATAATAAAAACCTTCCTCAATCATTGTGACTGCCAATGCCACCTGGTCCTAGCATAGATTTTTGTTCTTATGATGGCTGATGTATAGATGATTCACTTACTTTAGACAAATGTATTTGCTGTAAGTTGCTTTGAATAAAAGTGTCTGCTAAATGTCAACAATGTAAATGTAGATGTACTCTACACACTCCCTTGGCAACTCCTGTTGCACAGGGACTTATTGTCCCAACCGCAGGGGCAATTATTCCACCCTCATCCTGAGCTGATAGACCTATGGGCCTGTGAAAGGTCCAACCTAGAGTAGGTCACTGTTTAAAATATGCATGTTGTCATCACTGTCGCTCGTCTGGTGTTCAATCTCAGCAAATTCTCCCATGTCACACCCCTCCTCCGCACCCTCCACTGGCTCCCGGCAGCAGCTCGTATCAAATTCAAGACCCTGGTGCTTGCCTATCGGGCGGCAAAGGGAACAGCCCCATTGCAAGCAATGGTTAGCCCCCAAACCCCTGCAAGATCACTCCGCTCGTCCACCTCGGCTGCCCGCCTGGCACCGCCGCCTCTATGTGGATGCAGTGGCCGCGCTACTCGGTCACAGCTTTTCACTGTCCTGGCGCCCCGCTGGTGGAATGAGCTTCCCACTACTGTCAGGACTGCAGAGTCACTTCCAATCTTCCGCCGTAGATTGAAAACCCATCTCTTCAGGCTACATCTTAACAGTCCCTCCTAAAGACCGCTTCACCCTCACTACCCCCCCTATACTAACCCTAACCCCAACCCTAGAGACCTCTTCATCCCCGCTACCCCCCTTGTACAAGTTCTCTCCTGCTAAAAATAAATAAATAAAAAATAGCCTACTGGCATTACGACTGCCTATGGCCCCTGGTGTGAGCATTGATTACTTCGTCTTATGATGACTGTTGGATAGATGATTCACTTACTTAAACAAATGTATTGTTGTAAGTCGCTTTGGATAAAGGCGTCTGCTAAATGCCATAAATGTAAATGTAAAATAAGTGCTGTGAAGGATATTTGAAAAGATCCATCCTTTTGTGGTAGAAAATACAGACAGTGCTGATAGTGCTGACATTTGTGTTACCCTCTTGTAAAGAAATTAAAATGAGAGAGAATAGTTTGTGATTGCAGAGTTTTTATCAGCTTGCTAGATAGATTACAACCTTGCACGGATTACAGAATATCTCTTATATTTGGCCAAACAGAGTTTATTATCAGATCAGACCATGAATTACAGGAAGATGAAGAGTAAAAATTGTTTGAACATCAAGTTGTCTTAATCAGGACCAACTCATGTTTTCAAATATCCTTACCTACTCTCATACTTTTTTGTTGGAGTCATCACACATTCTTTCACATGCTCAGCAACACGCAACAGTGCGGAGAAGTGGAGGAAATGTTCCAAGATTATATAGTAATCATATTTGTGCCTCTATTCAAATGTATTTGATAGGCTGTGTTATTGTGTGTTTTACAGAGATTAACATTGATTGATTGCTTTCAAATAATACTGTCCTTAGGCTGCTGATGAATCAACAAAAAATGGCCAAGAGGCAACAACCATTGTGCACACAACTGACATATTTTTAGGTGTGCTTCGGATCATTGCCTGCATTAGTTATACAAAATAATGCAATCATTATCAACATTACTGTTACCCGTGAACGTCTGAAGAACCAGATTGACGGCACACAGAGAAGGTGGTGGGGTTTAGCCCGAAGGCGTATTTAATAATAAAAGGGGTGTTACGCCCAAACCCCCTGGTGGTAGGGGACCGCCGGCGCAACACAGGACAGTGAGAGCATGAACGAAGGAGACCAGCGACAACCAAAAATCTGTTCAATAATAATTTATTTGCAGCAGCACGGGACACAGAGAACGAGACACAACATAGACCCAACCCCCTGAGCTATGCAGCGACGACTAAAGAAAAAAAAAAACCAGGAAAAAACTAAATCTAAACTTATAACTCAAAAACAACCCCAAAGCTAACCCCCTAAACAAATCCCCATGACCGGTGCCGAAGCACCTAAACAATACAAGGGTTAGCGTCGCCGCTCTAACTGATGTACTAATACAAGGGGTACCCTACGTGTGTGCAGGACAAGATGTAAACCTGCAGGTTTGTAACTAATTACCCTACCTCTCGAACTCTGTGCCCGGCTGAAAAAAGAAGAGAAAAAAAACAAGGTTTACAAAAAGGTAAACAAACTGAAAAATAAACCAAGTGAAAACTCAGGAACATAAACTGCATCCTAGACAAAGTATCAAAAAACAAAAGGAGAGCTACCACCTCTCTAACTTAGCCAAACCAAATGAGGACTGCCACTCCTCTTGAGGAACCAAACAATAACTTAAATAGGGTATGGTAGGGGTTAATTGATGAACAAATGAGGACTTGATTGAAGGATCCCAGCTGCCAGGCATTCCCACTGATTCACCTGACAGGAGGGACCTACTGGAACACAAAAGAGAGAAACACAAACAAACAAAACACCCCAGGTCTAACAGAAAAAGACCTCTCCACCCGTAACAAGGGGAAAAGGGGTAGGAGAGAGAAGGATAATCCAATAGAGAGTAGTCCAGTAGTCAGACGAGCAGGGGTCGGGCAGGCAGGCGGGTAGTCAGAGAGGCAGGGGTCAGGTAGGCAGGCAGGTAGTCAACACAGGAATGGGCTAGGTCCGTGGAAAGTAGACAAGGGGGAATCCGAGGAAGACGAAGGTTCTAGGGGATCACAGGAGAACACGGTGAAACACAAAACAAACACTGGAGGATATGCAAAGGCTGGAAGCGTATGTGATACTCGAAGAGTTACCGTGGGACACAGTACGTTCTGGCACTGGAGTGGAGTTCAGGCAGGGTTCTTATAGGGCGGTGATTGCAGATGTTTCACAGGTGTGCTGAGTGGAGACAGAAAACAGATGCGCTGTCGACTGGGAGGTGGATGCTCCAGCGATGATCGCCGGGGCCTCAAGGTGGTGCCAGAGGTCAGGGAGAGGGACCGTAACAATTATAGTGTTTATTATTCTAAGAACAATTTACAATATTTTAGATTGACAATTTAAAGATGCATATAGCGTAGACAGAAAAATATTAAACAATATGATTGATTCATGATACCTGAAAGATGACACTGAGTCAAATCAGATGCAGTCAGAGGTAACCAAATCACCTTCCATATCAGCTTATTGACCAGTTTGGAACGGACTGACCAACTTGGATGTGGGTCTTACCATAAAAAATCTGCAACGGGCTTCGTATTTGGCGAGATATAGCATCCCAGACGTGCAGTTTGAGGGGGTGTTTTGGTGTTGGTTTGGTAGACCATCTACCCCTCTTATACCAGTCTCTTAGACAGTCTCATTTAATAGGCCTAAATCTTTGCTCATTTAAACTTAAGGGTTTGAAGCGGTCACTAGAGGTCACTAGTTAAGGCCTCAAGAACCAAAGCTGGTTCCCTAGCTTTGGTTCTTGAGGCCTTAACTAGAGACCGCTTCAAACCTCTTCAGACTGTTTATGTAAAGATGCTATCTTATAGGACTGCATTGTTGGTTACCCTGGCCACGGCTAAGTGTGTGGTATTTGCTCAGTTTATTTCTGAGTGATGATTCATGTCCTATATTTACAAGAGTAGATGATGTACAGTAGAATTCACTCCTGCACCAAAGGGACAGTGCTAGTTATTAATTTACAGTAGGATGTGTACATGACTCATACTAGTCCAATATGATTTTTTCTATAGCTGTAGTATTGGATGTAGTACAGTTGTCACATCTGCCCTGCATTCACCCAGTATGGACAGAATTGTAGTTCCCCACCCCCTTAGAAAGTGTGTGTGTGTGTGTGTGTGTGTGTGTGTGTGTGTGTGTGGGTGTGTTCACATTAGCACACACTCCAACACCTGTAAAAGTGCTGTGCAGAGATCACTGCATGGCCATCCTTTTAGCTGCACAGAATTTGACTGACAACGCAGCAGAGAGTGTTCGTCATCCTATAGAATAGTCCTAGTGCTCAATGTGAACACTAGCTCCCTATTTTGACCAATCCTCCCCTCCATCCCCTCCCAAACAACCTTCCTCCAGCCTTCCTCCTCTATGCTCACTCTGAACTGTCCATGGTCCTGGAATACTGTGTGTGGACCGCAGAGCTGACAGATTGAAGAAAGGGAGGGAGGGAGAGAGAGCGAGAGAGAGCGTGAGAGAGAGAGAGGAGCAGTGTGGGAGAGAGAGAGGCAGCGTGGGAGACAGTGTGTGGTAGGGTAGAATGAGAAAGAGAGAGAGAGAGAGAGCAGGCAGTATTGAGCGAGGAGCAGAGAGGAGATTTGCAGAGAAAGGGATAGTAGGCACACTTGTCTGTCGTGGTTTACCGCTCTGAATCAGGGATTAATCCGCCGCTGCTCTGAGCCTGTGAGGCTGTAGAATTGTGACAGAGCACCAGGCAGCCTGAGAGCTCTGGAGCTACACACCACCATCACCATCATCACCACCACCACGACCACCACCAGAGAGAGATGTTCCGGACAAACATCACACCACCACCTGCCTGCTGCTTCTGACGGCTGCCTCCTGCACTGAGCCCCCTGTGTGTGTGTGTGTGTGTGTGTGTGTGTGTGTGTGTGTGTCTGTGTGTGTGTGTGTGTGTGTGTGTGTGTGTGTGTGTGTGTGTGTGTGTGTGTGTGTGTGCGTGTGTGTGTGTCTGTGTGTGTGAGAACTCTGGGTGTGTGAACTGTGTGTGCTTGGAGCTGGTGGTGAGAAACAGCAGCAGCAGCAGCAGAAGGAGGAGCCGTGCGACCGGTAGAAAGCAGAATACTTTCAGGTTGCTGTGGCAGCGCCGCAGCCTGCCATTTCTAGTGCTGACGCTGACGCGGGGATGTGTGTTTGCAGCAGGAGCGCATGTGTGTGTGTGTGTGAGCTGTACACTGCCGTGTGGTGAGAGGGAGGGGGAGCCGCAGTGTCCAGGCTGCAGCCTGCAGGCAGGGGAGGCTCTGTCTGCCGCCGGCCCCTCCTGTGCCTGCCGTCGGAAAGGTTGGAGGTGGCGCGTTTTCACTGCACGGAACTCAGTGACAGAAAGATGGCCAACCTCCTCCTTCTCGTCTTCCTCTTGCCTCTGCATGATTTCCAGCAGCAGCACCTGACTCTCTCCTCCTCAGACATTCTCTATGCCATGAGGTACTCTCTGTTGGTTATACAGTGTTAGTCTCTGGGTGTTTCTGCTTACCTGTGGCTCACCTGCTCAAGGCCCCTGGTCTTCCTTGTGTGGAGGAGAGGACTAAACCCCTGCTCCAGCACTACCTAACCTCTGTAAGTAGGACTTTCCGCTACCTTGCTTTTGTTCTTGGTTTTGATCCAGTTCTCTGCCTGTGAGTTTCACTGTTCTACCCTTCATAGTGGTGGCAATTTCTATTCTCCTGCCTGTGTTCTTAGTATCATTCATGCCCAACTACTACCTTTTTAGCATAATTCATAGTAACCATTTTACTGTTCATCTTGTTAGCCTTATTAATTTCCTTTCTACTGTCCATATTGTTAGTATTTATTTCCATTCTACTGTTGGCATTTTTATCAGTATTCACTTCACAGAGCTCCTCAACCCACTGCGGATAGAAAATATCACGCTTCTATCTCTGAGGCGTAACAAATGCGTCTCAAACGATGAATTAGGAACTCCCTCTCTGCATTATGTCACCCACTGCTGTGAGATGCTGTTGCCTGGATACAGCACTGCTCTCACTGTTCCATTTTTAGAATGCAGCTGTGACTCCTTTAGGAAGGGAATAAGGTTGGGGGGTAGGGGGGGAGAATGCGAGAAAAATAAAATGTGTGAGGCAAAATTGGGCCAGAGATTAGAGGAGAAGTGTGGAAAGGAAAAAGAAGGACAAATGGTCTGGTGAGAGAGAAGGGGTTAAGAAGCAGGGGATGAGAAAGAAGAGAAAGAAGAACAGATAAGATAAATGCTTTTACAACATACAGCATGATTCACACCTGTGCACGCAGGCATGTACACGTACACACACACACGCGTGCGCACACACACACAAAAATACTCTGACCCTCCCCTTTACAACTCATGCTAGCTTAACCATCCCCCACCCACTGTATAGACACAAACAAGTAAGCATACTCCCTCACAAGCAGGTGTGTTTGTTTGGGGATGGGGGGTGATAGATATCACACCATGTGTCAGTGGAATGGACCTTTGGTGATGGCTAGGGAGGGGGGTCAGCCAGGTGGGAGAGGCACAGATGCAGGACTGCATGCACGCTGCTGTGCCAGACACTGGCCTAGCTGTTCTCCTGGAAGCGGCTGTGCAATCCCCATCTGGCTCAGGTTCAAATCCCCCCTCCCCTCTCTCTCACACGCTGCCTCCCCTCCTCCCATCTCACACGTTTCCTCTCACGTCTCACACAGCATCCACAGAGTGTGTGGATGCTGTGTGTGCGAGTGAGTGTGTGTGTGTGTGTGTGTGTGTGTGTGTGTGTGTGTGTGTGTGTGTGTGTGTGAGAGAGAGAGAGAGTGAGAGAGAGAGAGAGAGAGAGAGAGAGAGAGAGAGAAAGAGCTCCATAATGAATTGTCTCTGGCATGATGCAACTGTTACTCTGAGCGAGAGGCTGTTCATCCAATCATCATCTCTCCATGGTCTCTAGTGTGGCTAATAGGATGAGAGCAACCTGCCTAAATTCACCCCAGCACTGCACAGAGTATGAGCTCACAAAGGATGCTCACTCTATACCCATCTCTCCAGCTCTCATTGTCTCTCACACACACCATAGCCATATATAGTCTCAGATTTGAGCAGAATATATATTCACTTCAATGTACAAGGGGAGGAATGATTATCAGGTTTGGTATGCTGAACATAGGCAAGATTTCCAGTGCAATGCCTGGGAATATATGATAACACACACACACACACACGCACAAACGCACACATGCACACACACAAACACACACACATGAATGCACGCACGCACGCACACACACACACACATAAAAACATAGTTTTAATAGCACTTAATACTGTATGCAAATCCATACAAATTCATTCACCAACTCTTTGCATGTCAGGCATAGGTAATTTGCCTGTGCAGTGACCTTGTATTCCAAACATCATTACTATTGACTACATGACCTCCCTGTCTTGAAGCTCATTCTTGTTTTCCACTGCTTGCAGTGCTTGCTGCTCCATTGCCTTTCAGGAACAATGAACTCTCATGAGGAGGAGGCCTCCTTCACCAGATTTTTCCAGTATGTGGAGGACAACGGACTCAGAGCCTACGATGGGCTTGTCATCCAGAATGCCTCGGACATTGCACGTGAGAGTGACCGTGTAAGGAACGAGACTAACTGGGCCTACCTTCAAGAGAAACATGAGAAGAAGAGAAGACAGGAAGAAGCCATAAAGAGGTAGGACAAGGACAAATATTCATACACAAAAACATTAGAACACATATGCACATACATACTGTATGGATACACACTGATGCATAGACACACAATACGTGATCCCTGGTTGTACTTGTGCCACATCTTTCTATGGGTTTCTCCATGTTTTTCCTGCAGCCTGTGAGTGTAAATCCCAGTCTTCTGAGCCCATGTCACTAATGGGCATATATAGATTAGAAGAAGGAAATTACAGCTAGTGTGAAGAATGAAATTGCAGGTACTAGAATTAAAGCTGGTCTATATTAGAGCAGGGTAATGTGGATTAGTCCCCCTCTCAAACATTGTAAATCCGGTATTCAAGGTTTTGAATCAAAAGTTAAATTTATCCCTGAATTTACAGATGAAGACGTGGATCTACCCTGTTAATTTACAGTCATTTGGTGTATCTTTGACAGTATTTTGAGGTTAGATATCCATCAAAAGACATTTTAAAGTATCTGTGCACTGTGCAATGTCAATATGAATGATACCATTTTTCCTCATCATGTATCCACATATATTAAAAATCTGCATTTGTGTACACCTATTTTTCCTCTGGCAACTAATGTCAGGAATCCAGGGGAATGGCCTTGTTTGATAGCTAAATTAGTTAGCTTGGGCATTTAGAGTACCTCGTTATGTAATGTAATGTTACATTGAAATGTTTCAAGCTAGCTAGAAAGCTACCTTACCTAGTAAATCTGGCCATGTCTTGAACCAACAGGACCCCACGCTTAATTAGTAGGAACTCATACAAAATGCGCCAGTCTAAGCATACTGTAGCGAACGGCGGGGCAGAGCAGCTTGCCTTAAGCGGGTATCGAACTCGCAACCTTCCGCTTACAAACCGGCCGCGCTAGCCACAACACCAAGAGAGTTAACTCACTTGGCGGAGCTGCTAACGGGCCTTACACAGGGTCGTTACACTATCCCCTCCGTTCGGGAGAGCGTGCCCTCACGCTTCACTATACGAGTCTCTCACGTGGACACGCCTCTCCGATGGCCTCACGGGCGCCATCCCACTTCTGACACCAATGTAGCGAACGGCGGGGCAGAGCAGCTTGCCTTAAGCGGGTATCGAACTCGCAACCTTCCGCTTACAAACCGGCCGCGCTAGCCACAACACCAAGAGAGTTCGTTACAATACATTTGTATGAAATCTTACCCGGTTTGTATGAAAAGCTACGAATGTGAATTGCGTGGCAGTTAGGCAGTATTAAGCATTAATTTAGAGTGGTTAAGGTTAGGGTAAATTGTCAGGTGAAGGCATTAGCAAATATAAGCATCAGCAATAGGAATTAGCACCAAAAAGAAAAATGTCCGAACCACGGTTCGAAACCAGCGACGTTGAGATTGCACGTCGGGTGCTCGGTCACATTTGTAGCTTTTCATACGACCTGGGTCGTAAGATTTCATACAAATTTGGTGTTCTACTTTTTGTATGAATTCATACAAATTAAGTGTGTGATTCCATTGCTTGAACGAATCAGAGACTTTTTATTAAATGAACAATGAAGTGACTTTCTTCAGGTAACCGCAATGCATTTCTGAACTGTTCGTTTCAGATGGAAGTTCGATGTTACATTTTTACATGTGTTATATTTTATACTGTATATGCTATAGCAACAAATACAACTGTGGCAGGAGTAATTTTTTTAAGTATGATTTGTCCGAATATGAGCTTTTAATACAATAGTTTTACATTTACATTTACATGTTTGACATTTAGCAGACGCCTTTATCCAAAGTGACTTACAATAAGTATGTGTCTAAAATAAGTGAATCATCTATACATCAGAAAAATAAGAAAAACAAATCTATGCTAGGACCAGGGGCCATTGGCAGTCACAATGCTAGAAGAAGGAAGGATTACTTTTTTTTTTAAATGTTTTATTATTTACAGTAGAGAAACTGTACAGAGGGATAGTGGGGATGAAGATGAGGGACAGTCAATATGTAGCCTGAAGAGATGGGTCTTCAGTCTACGGCAGAAGATAGGTAGTGACTCTGCAGTCCTGGCAGCAGTGGGAAGCTCGTTCCACCACCGGGGCGCAAGGACAGTTAAAAGCCATGACCGAATAGAATAGCGACCGCTGCATCCTCGTAGAGGCAGCATTGCCAGGCAGACAGTCGTGGTGAAAGAACGGAGTGATCGGGCATGAGTTTGCCCCACTTCTCTTCCTTCCTTTCCCACTATGATTAATGTCAAGCCGGCTGTTGGGCTTTGTCCAGGTCCTCCATGCACTTCTAATCATGGGAGTATGATAATGGATTGATTTCCGGTGGAAAAGATCTGCCGGCATTTTCCTTTGAACCAAAACCGACAGAAACAGCCCTCTTTCCAGGCAGCAAATGTCCATTAACCCCTCTCTCTCCCATCAAATACTCCCCTTACACACTAACTCTTTGCCTCACTACCCCCTCTCTAGATGACGACACTCTTCTCTCTTTCCCTCCACTCTTGGAGCTCTCTTCAATTCTTCAATACTGCTCCCCCTCAACTCATTAGCTTTGCGTCCTACGCTAACTCATACAGTACTACCTCTCTCTCTTTCTCTCTCTCTCTTTTTCTCTACCCTTCACTCTGCCCTTTTCCTCTACCAGTGAACCTTCTAGGCTTCCCTTTTCAACTTTTTATCAATCTCCTGCAATTAACTCTCCCTGTTGACCCTACTTCACCACTTATGCTCAACACTCTCATGACAAGCTTCTATTGCTGCCTTCCAGCACTCTCATGCTGCATCTCTGAGAAGTTCACTTGTCTTGACAGCCAGCACAACACGTTCCATGCTAGTGCGTACTCCTGCTCCTGACCTTTTCTCCCTCTGTACTCTCCTCTCCTCTTCACTTCCTACCCACTCAAGTGGCACAGAAGTGGTGCCTCAAATGGTAATGGGGATAAGTGCTAATTTTGGCTCAGTCAGGGAAATCCAGGAGCATACTTTAAGGCCTCCTGCTTAAGAGCAAGGCTTGGATATTGTGTTCATGGCTAAATGTGGTGACAGTCTGTGGTGTCTATAGAGGTGAGATTTCCCAGTGAATTCAAGAACAGCTGTCCTCCCTGTCATCCATCTGTGGAGAGCTGTCTGTATTCAGTAGCTGGGCTGGACTGTGCTGGATATATATTAGCTGGACAAGGGCAGTCTGGATGTGTATCGGCACTGGGCTGAATGTAAATAGGGTGGGCTGTGCTAGGGTATATGTAGCTTGGCTGAAAGTAGATAGGCTGGTGTAGGCTGGTGTAGGCTGGGTAGCGTACAGTATAGGGTTTGGCTGATCTAGATGTAGCTTGAGTGGGTTTGGCTGGATGTACTGGATGTATCTTAGCCAGGGTGGATGTAGCTAGGCTGGCCTTGACTGGATATATGTAGCAAGGCTGGGTGTAGCTTGTCTGTGCTGTATGGCTGAGTTCATGTCTTGGCTCAGGGTGATTTGAGACAGTTGTCTTGGCCTAGTTTTGATCAGGTCAGAAAGCAAGGCCTTCTCACCCACCCTGAGAAGCAGCAGCACCTGCACCAACAGTGCCCTGTATAAGTAATAGGGCAGTGAAGCATTTTCTCTTCTTTTTGGATAGATTTTCAGCATTTATTTGATGGTATTTGTGTACATATTGGTTTCACCATTTAGAAATGACAACACTTTGTATAAATAGTCCCCCTATTTCAGGGCACCAAAAGTAATCGGACAGATTCATATAATGTCAAAATTAAGTCTACAACCCATTAACCCCACAAGATGCTGGGTATCTTCTCTGGTGATGCTCTGAGTATAACTAGTGGTTTACACCTTGCAGTGAAGCCTCTGAAGTTTGGCTGGTTACGTATTCTGTGAATGGTAGTCTCTGACACATTCACGCCTTCCTCCTGGAGAGTGTTCCAAATCTGTGGAACAGCTGTTTTGAGGTTTTTCTTAATTATGGTGAGCATTCTTCGGTCATCCACTGTAGAAGTCTTCCTCGGCCTATCAGCCCATTTGTGATTGTTGAGCTCACCAGTGCTTCTTTTTCTTTTAAATGATGTTCCAAACTTTTGATTTTGGCAAGCCAAGTTTTGTTTTTGTTTTTGTTTTTTTGCCTTATAATGGCTTCCATGACTTTCATTGATGTCTCTTATGTCCTCATGTTGACAGACACCAATAGCAGACTTCAAAGGCAAATGCAAAGCCTAGAATCAATACTAGACACTGACAGCTCTCTTATGCCTGCACAAATGGCATAATAGAACACACATGACTTACCAGAAACACCTGTCAATTCAATTGTCCCATTAGTTTTGATGCCCTGAAATAGGGGGACTATGTATATAACATTAAAAATACAAGCCATAGCCTTCCTTTTTTACAGTGTATTGCACATCCAACACATTGTGATCTTTGAGATGGGTCTAAAACCTTTCCCAGCCTGGGCACATTTTGATGGATCTCTGTAGAGACAGAAGAGTGGTGGGTAAATTCAGCCTGTTCTCCTGGGAAGCAGCCTGCCATAGTAAGCCCCCACACACACAGGCCAACAAACTGACTCACACACTCTCTCTCTCTCTCTCTCTCTCTCACACACACACACACACACACACACACACACACACACACACACACACACACACACACACACACACCACATCCCTGTCTCTAAAGGGACATTTACAAATATGATATTCAGAATCAAGAAAACAAGGTGAGAATATTTTTTCAGATTAAGACCTTTCAAATTGTTTGTGTGAATGTGTGTGTGTTTGTGTGGTCCTATGTGAGCACGAGTGTGCACCTCCTTGCATGTGTGCATGTTTGTAGTGTGTGTGTGTGTGTGTGTGTGTGTGTGTGTGAGTGTGTGTGTGTGTGTGTGTGTGTGTGTGTGTGCCTGTGCTTGTGCAATGACAGGGCTGCACTGGTGCTATTTCCGGAATATTATCCCTGGATACCAGCCCTGCCCTCTGTAACACACTGCTCCACTTCAGTCTCCAGCACAGCCATGCCACCGCCTCCTCCCTATCATAGTGCACCAGCCACCTGCCCATGTGATGACACTCTACAGGGGCATGCTCTTCCAAACGCACACACTCATTCTTAGAAAGCTGACATACATACTACAGGAAACATGTTTAATCCCAACTGATTTAAAGAACTGTATATACTGTGTTAGGTTGCTATAATGTGGACTGCCTTTGTTTACAGTGTTGATGTTTCAGTTGGTTGGTAAATTGTTTCTGTGAAGAGATGGGAGAATGGGGTGAGCTTTCCTCATGTCTGCCACCCAGTGCACCATGCTCAGCTGTGCTTGGCTTTGTGTCTGGTTTCCAAGGGGGCTAGTTGCTAGGCAGAGTGAAGCCTCTGACCAATACATGTTTCCTGCCTGGTCATAATACTGTGTACTTACATGAGTGCAGTCAATGTAATATATACAGTATACTATTTAGCTGACACTTTAGTGCATACATTTTTTGTATATATGGTCCCAGCGGGAATTGAACCTACATCCCTAGCATTGCTAGTGCTATGCTGTACCAACTGAGCCACAGAGGAATTCCTCCATTGGCAGGTATAGCTGTCTGTAAATGAATGGGAGATCTGTGCGACGTGCCTGCTGGAAGTTGTGAGGAGGAATAGTGACCGGCAGTCGCTAATATGCGTTCTGATCGACTTGTGCACCTCATGGTATTCTAAATCACCCGCTTCAGCATTCAAATCACACTCCCAGTTGTATGATAATGATCATCCAATTCTGAAAATCAAGTCCTAATAAATGGATACAGATGTAAATACAAATATACAAATATAACAAGATTTGCAAACCCCTAGTATACACACACAATTAAAAAAATGTCTCTTTAATTTTTCCAGCTCATTCCTCACTCACTAATCCCAGAGCTTGTGAGGTGTATGGAAATACAAGGAAGTTATATGTTACCAGGCAAATGCCATGGAGAAAACACTGTCAAAGTCAATCATCCCAGAGAGGGGTCTCTAAGCACAGTTATATGAAGAGGCTGATCACTCCTGAAACATGTAAAATGAGGAACAGAGCAACATCAGCTCTCTCTAACTTCTGTATAGAATCCATCATTGTGACTCTAATCTGAGGTTCTTATCAACATGACCATCCCACACCACCACAGTCCTGGCAGCGTCCTGGATGGAACTCCTCTCAGATGCAACACTTGTGGATAAAGCCCTGTTTTGATGGGAAAGCAGACTCCATCACTAGCTTGCCCTGGGCAAGGGGTGGTGGGGGTGGGGGTGAAGGGGGTGGAAGCAGAAGGCAATATGAGGAAGCTGCTTGCAGTTACAGAGCTGATACACTATAAACTAGCAGTGAAGGGATTAAGAATCTCTACCCATATAGCTCTGTGATGGGAAGCCAATAGGACTCAGATAATTGGGTCAGATGGTCAGACCAGGATGTTACATCTAAATTAGAGGTGAATTATGGCCCATTCAGATGACCCCTCAGGAACTCATTTTGTTTGTAGTTGGTTTAGTCATAACTACGACATGAATGCATTCAAGTGCTTTTGAAGTTGGGATAACTTTTCAACCAATGAGATTTCGTTTGCAATCCATATTAGATATTAACAAACAACAAACATACATGTGTGATTGATAACAATTAAATACATCAACATTTTACAAAAAGATTTACATTTTTACCATTTACTGTTGAAATTAGCATCTGTTAGCAAGGGACAGTAAAAGGTTACGGTGGATACGTCACAACTCGTAAACTCAGGTATCATCATCCTAGTCCGAGTTTCCCACTCTGAACTCCGAATTGGAGGGTTGTTCTAGTGGTTATTTGCCACTCTGGAACTCAAATCTCTGAGTTTCCTACAACCATTAAACACACAGAGGGTTGCCCAATCTCAAATTCATCCAGTAGGGCATTGTGGACTAAGGAGCAGTAGGCTATACTGTATGGACAAATGTATCACTATCATTTGGTTATTGTAAAATATTAGTTCATGTTTTATTGCTTTTCTTCTGTCTTTAAACCTGACAGTTGTCACTGGTGACTATTGCACTCCCTTGTCAGAGGATTAGGAATCTTATGTAACATGTTTTGCATATCTGATGGAAGGTTCAGCATTGTGATCTCTGAATTTAGGGCTCTTATCAATGTTCTGTTCAGGGAATACAACACATTTCCTGCCCCACGCAATGGGACAATACATTAGACCATCTCTACTCCACTTCCAAGGATGGCTATAAATCCCTCCATCGACCTCCATTCGGCAAATCTGATCACCCCTCCATTCTGCTTTTACCTGCCTACAAACAGAGACTGAAGCAAACGTCACCTGTGAAGTGGACGATCCAGCACTGGAGTAGCCAATTGGCCTCTATGTTGCAGGACTGCTTCGATTCTATGAACTGGAATGTATTCAAGGACAACAACAACATTAATGATTACACAGACGCTGTTACCGGCTTCATTAGCAAATACGTCAGTGTTCCCGCTGTCACTGTTTGGACTTACCCTAACCAGAAGCCTTTGGTTAATGGTGAGATCTGTGCTCTGTTAAAAGCATGAACCAACACATTCAACTCCGGCAATTTAGAAGAATACAAGAAATCGAGATGTGATCTTCGCAGGGCCATAAAGACCGCAAAAGGGAATTACAGAGACAAGGTCAAAACACTATACCAGGGCGCTGATGTGAGAGGTATGTGGCACGGACTACAGACTATTACAGACTATAGACAGAACGCTGACAGCTTGGGTAACGATGCTACGCTACCGGACGGGCTTAACAACTTCTATGTTCAGTTCGACGGCAGCAACACTGTGCCCCCCATCAAGGCTCTTGCTGCTCGCAAGGACAATGTGCTAGCAATCAATGCGGCCGACGTGAGGAAGGCTTTTAAGCACGTCAACACCTGCAAAGCTGACGGTCCAGATGGCATACCTGGCCTCGTCCTCAGAGTATGCACCGACCAGCTGTCACCTGTTGCGGACATATTCAATCTATCCCTGTCCCAGTCTGTAATACCCACCTGTTTCAAAGCGACCACTATCATTCCAGTCCCCAAGAAGAACAAGGTAACCTGCCTCAATGACTACCGCCCCGTTGCACTCACCCCAATCATCATGAAGTGCATCGAGAAGATCCACAGATGACGCCATCGCCTAACACCTGCAAACCACCCTATCCCACCTGGACAAGAAGGACACCTACGTGAGAATGCTGTTCATCTACCACAGCTCAGCATTCAACACCATTGTCCCCTCCAAGCTCGTCATCAAGCTCAGGGACCTGGGTCTCAACACCTTCCTATGTAATTGGATCCTGGACTTCCTGACGGGCAGACCCCAGATGGTGAAGGTTGGCATCATCACCTCATCCACTCTGACTCTCAACACAGGAGCTCCTTAGGGCAGCTGCACCAACCTCAACCGTAAGGCTCTTCAGACAGTGGTGAAAACAGTCCAGTACATCACGGGCAACAAGCTACCAGCCATTCAGGACCTATACTCTGAGAGGTGCAAGAGGAATGCTGGGAAGATCATCAGGGACCCCAGCTACCACATCCACACCCTGTTCTCTCTGCTGCCTTCTGGCAAAAGGTACCAGAGCATCCAGACCTGGTTTCTACTCCCAGGCCATAATACTAACCACGCCCCCCCCCCCCCACACACACACACACACACACACTCAACCATCACTACCTCAACCCCTCCCTGAACTCGAGCTCTATAATAACCCCCTCTCCTTTGATATGACACTATTGAACATATTATTGCACACTGACATTATTGCACTAGTACTATTGTCACTTTGTAGTCACTTTTTATTATTTATTATTGAATTGTTGTTGCTGCTATTGTTGAGCATGGAGCAAGATCCCAAAACATTTCACTTTGTCAATTACAACTGTTTGCGATATAGGCGACAAATAAAATTTAATTTGATTTGATTTGATTTGATTTGATTTGATTTGATTTGATTTGATTTGATTTGATTTGATTTGATTTGAATTGAATTATAAGAAGACCACTCCTTCACTTAATCAAGTTCCTAAAATGGCCCAATGATACTAAAGCAGCAAGTCTTAGTGTATCCTGCAGGTCGTTCCCTGCCCGAGGAGCACAATGACACAATGAAGGGCAGTTCTACCCAGCTCAGAGGAGACACGTGGGACCTTGAGGAGTAAGAAATCTTGAGACTGTGTCTGAGTACTAGGTCTCCAGGTGATAAGGGATATAAGATAGTATGGGAGTTTATGGAGAATTCCTTTCTATACATAAAATGCTGAGTACAAAACGTGTCACCTGTAATAAAAAGTGCTGAATGATAGACTGAATCTTACTGTTTCAATGTGGAGGAGGCCGTATGCATATAAATTATGTCCCCATAGTCAAAGACTGATAGGAACATTGATTGTACAATTCTCTTTCTACTGTCAAGTTAAAAGCATGACCTGGAAGAAGCCTAGTTTAACTCTCAGCTTTTTTGTTAATTCATCTATATGTGTTTTAAACTTATTATAATTTATCATCAATTCAGATACCAAGATACTTGTATGAGGGGACTCTCAATTTGGGAACCATCTGAAGTGCAGATCTTTGAATCCATGGCTTCAGACTGCAGTTCTAGAGAAAAGAATATAGTTAGTTTTGGCTGCATTTAGTGTAATTTAAATGATCCGTTCATGGTAAACATTAGGGAGAAGTGGTGTGTGTGTGCGTGCGTGCGTGCGTGCGTGCGTGCGTGCGTGCGTGCGTGCGTGCGTGCGTGCGTGCGTGCGTGCGTGCGTGTGTGTGTGTCCATCTGGATGGCCTCTAAAGTCCTGTGTAGCATGCCAAGGGGGTAGCAGGGGAGCTATAATGAATACCGCTGACACCAAGCACTAAAGCTCATTACAGATAGTTTAGTTACTGAATTGGAGTTTTATCTCATACATAAAATCCCAGTTACCTCAGCCCACCCCATACAGATGTGTAAGATTTAGACTGTTAGACAACAATCAGTTAAGTGTTACAAGAACTATCAAACCAATTAACATACAGGTTGGTATGACGAGATGAAGATGTAAATTATTTGTATACTGCTTCAGACTGGGTGATAGATCAAAGGGTAACATGACAAGAGCTGATGGAAAACACAGGACCCAGAGTTTGCTCTGCGGCCTGATACAGAAGTAAAAGATTCCTTAAACACAGAAGTTGTTACTGTCATTTATTTTCTTACAAATGGCCAAGGATTTGATTCCAAAGCACTGGAATTGAAGAAGAAGAGTGACTGGAGCAACTGGATTCTGGACATTGTTATCGAACACATGACTCATATGGATATTCCCCTCAGTAAAACAACCTAGGAATCAAATGGATTTTGGAATCTTTCAAGTAACTGGCAGATGGAGTTGGGATTATAATGTACTGGAATCAGATTCAAAAGCAATACGATATTGGTCTACTGTGCCTAACAAACTGAGGAAGATGAATTGACTCCAGGGTAAAGAAAGAATACTAATTCAGAGACAAGTAGATTTCCTTAGCAAGAGGGAGACAACCTTAAGCAGAATGGTATATTTACTAAAACTGAATAACTTTCAATTGTTGTGATGCTATTTCAATGAAGTCAAAAAGCATAAAAGGGTGGAATGTAAGACATTTAGACAGTTGGAAACTGGTCAACCATTTGGAAATCAGGTCAAACATTTGGAACTGGTTTTCACCAGTGATGTTGAGTGATCAAGTGTGACAAGAAGCTTAAATAATCTTTTGCACAAACAACAATGGACCTTGTATGTCTTGTATGTGTATATAATTAGAAAATGTAATTAAAAAAGTGTGATAAGAACTATAAAACCAATTAACATGCTGGTTGGTATGACATGAAGATGTACATTTTTGTATATCGCTTCAGACTGGATGATAGACCAAAGGGTACAACACTACAAGAGCTGATGGAAAACTCTTGATTCAGACCACATAGCTGGACCCAGAGCATGAACTTGCTCTGCTGCCTGATACACATGTAAAATATTCCTTTATTTGTCCATTATTTTCTTACAGATGGGTAATCTGACAGGTGTTACTGCACATGTGCCTGCTGTGTTATAGTTGTATGCATCCATGTGTATGTTTATGTGTGTGGTTGTGTCCTCACAACCACACACATAGGACAGAGGCAGAACTTTGGGACAGAGACTCTTTGATGTGACTCGGCTGTCAGAGTCACTTGTCCCTGGCTATGAGTGGAAATAATGACCCCAAAAAGCCCACCCCAGGATGCCTGCCGTGGCTCACTGGCTGTGGCCCCACCCTTCCTCACCCACGCCCTCGCGCATGTTATCAGGGTCACCCCAAACCCTGTCACCCTACCCTCACCCACCCTGGAATCAAGCCCATGGTTGTCTCTTAGCTGCTCTCTCTCTCTCTCTCTCTCTCTCTCTCTCTCTCTCTCTCTCTCTCTCTCTCTCTCTCTCTCTCTCTCTCTCTCTCTCTCTCTCGAGGTTTTGGCAGCCATTCAGACTATGCTGTTGGTATAGTACTATTGATGCATGTGTTTATTGCATGTGTTTACCTGTTTATTGTCTCCAGAGAGGGGACTATGAAACGGTCTCTGTCCGTTCGTATGTCATAAGCTTTTTCTCCAACACCACTGGGACAATTTTGATGAAACTTGGGTGAATAATGGACCTTGCCATACAGATGGGACATGTGTGAAATTACAGATTGGCCCAATTTTGACGAAAGTACAGTGAAAGATGCATCTTGCCATAGAGATTGTTTATGAGTTTTGAGGTGACGTTATTAAACAGGTCATAATAGGGTGCAAAGTGGAGAGTTAGGAGTGTAGCAAGGGGCCATGTCTAAAGCAAGCTTTTTTTTGTTAAAGCAATGCTGGGCTTTTGTTGTTGCTTGGCTATCTGATACAGTGCTTTAGCTGGCAAAACAATATAATGAATGATAATGAATCAAATAAGCACTACAGGTTCCGGTAACTTTTCAGTCTGGCTACGAATGCAGCTGTAGGCATATAGCATCAATAAGAGTTACTACGATAGTAGCCTAGTGGAACCCCAAATTATTTTTCTGTTTGGTCACAGAAGGTGATCGCACCAAGAGAAGAGCCCTCCCTGTGTGCAACGGGGACACAGCACTGTAAAACACAGACAACCAGAGAGTCATAGTCTTGCTTCATTCACAGGTTTCTCCATCACTCTTTTTAAAGAGGGGTGGTACATCATTCGTGGGGGACAACATGTTTACTCTACATTTATTGTTTATAGTTTATTGGGTGCACCCTCCATAGAGGTCATTTTGTGGTCATGAGGATAGACACACTGAAGAAGACAGGCATGTTTATCACACAGCACACAGTCTGGCGAGAGAAGTTAACTTACTGAGGCTGCAAATCCCTACAGAAGGAGACAAAAAAAGGAAGTAAACAAACATAATTACCCACAAGCACCAATCAATAGATGCATTCCATTTAGCACACAAAGGCTCTACTTAATCCCTACACCGAACTAATACATGTTTTATTATGAAGAGTGCATTTGGTTTTGTCTGTGTGATTCTATGTCTGTCTTCTCTAAATAGGCTGCAAAGTGCAGCATGTGGTTCTTGGTCTCTGATTGGTTCTTTGGTAATAGGCCCTAGGGGGATTGTATGGGTCGATGTGTCTGCCGTAGCGTTCTGTGGTCTGAGTGGTGTGGACGGCCCTCGGTCATTAACAGATACTATGGCCGGCCTTTTCAGTCCATTAGCTATGCTTTCCTACAGCTGTCACCTCTCACACCTACAGCAGCAGCCAATTACAGTATAGAGAATGGAGTTCACATGAGTAGAATGGGAGTGGAGGGTTGCAGGAATTATATTTTCTCCACATCCACGTTAAGACTATATGTCTGTGGCTAGGGAAAGGGGAAAGGGGCTAGCCACTGTGTTCATTTAATCAAGGTTTCTTGGTGATTAACCACACAGAGTGTAGGTCTATGGGAGTAAAAGGCATAATGATTAGGATTTCAATTACCCCAGCAGGCTAATCACCAAGAGGGGAGATTGGAGTGGGAAGGAGGGAGTGGTGGGTATGGGTGTGTATGTGTGAGAGACGACAGACCATGACTTGAGACTGACAGTAAGAATAGCCATGATTCATATGTTATTGGCTACCACGCCAGCTACCCCACCCCCCTGATTATCAATCAGAAAGCTTTTTCCTCATCTGGGTGGCGTTGACTGAATGCCAATGGGAGTACATCCTGTCTGACCTTTAGCATGATTAGCTCTCCTCGGCTACAGTAGGACTCTCAGTGAGTTGCTGTTCTGACTGATTGGACTATGGAGGGATTGTTTCCTGTTTAAAGCTGCCTTGTTGCTAGAATTTCTATGTTCTGTTTATCAGTATTATACAGTATGAGTATATGATATGTAACTATTAAGATTATTTAATATTATAAAGAATAATTATCATACCTTTTTACTATCGGCTAACTGAGATGGTTGTACACTGCCTGTGTTGTCACATGAGTGCCATCCTCACTAGTGTGTGTCTGTCTGTGTGTGTATGTCTGTGTGTGTGTGTGTGTCTGTGTGTGTGTGCGTGTGTGTGTGTGTGTTCTGACAGGATTGGTGAGGATGTGGCACGGGCAACAGATGGGGGCTATGCAGGAAAGCACTTCCGGATGGGCTTCATGACCATGCCTGCTCCCCAGGATCGCCTGCCCCCCTCCTGTGGCCAGGGCTTCACCGTGCGCTCCCAGTCTCTACATTCCGTAGGGGGAGGGGATGAGGATGGGAGCCCCAACTCTCGCAAGCAGCCTCCACCTAAACCCAAGAGAGACCCCAACACCAAACTCAGCATCTCCTCAGAGACCGTCAACTCTGGATCTTCCTCCAGTAAGACCAACAGAGACCTGGACAAGTGTGACGGTGAGTGACTTACAGTATGTATGTGAGTCTCTGTATGTGGGTGTCCTTTTGACCTTTAGTAAGATAGAAGCATGAGTGAGTGTGTGTGTGTGTGTGTGTGTGTGTGTGTGTGTGTGTGTGTGTGTGTGCGTGTGCGTGTGCGTGTGCGTGTGCGTGTGTGTGTGTGTTAGGTTGTGAGGGATCAGTATGATTGACACCTGACATTCTGTCAGCCTGTTTTAACCTTTCACATCACATCCAATCATATAGCTCATTGCATGTCTATGCATGATGTGTAAAACCCTCTCGGATGCCCCTTTGTCAAGATGTCACAATATATTTTGTGTATCTGTATGAGGTAGGTGAATCTATGTGTGTCTGTGTGTGTGGACATGTAGAGTGAGTCTGACCCTCTTCTTTGGCAAGTTATCTCCTCTCTTCTCTTTTGAATAATGGATGCTTACATCATAGCCATCGCCCCGAGCCAAAGTAGCAATGGCAGCGGCAATGAGTTGACATACAGTATATGGTTGTGCTCCAGATGTTTTAGGAGAAGAGTAATATCGGATACCCCTTCATCTCCTCAATATTGTCTGGATGCAGATATCCTTTCTCTGTCTCTGCTCATGCTCCTCATCCCTTGGACACAGATCCTTATACAGTACATCCTGTATAGTAGCAAACACTCCAGATTGGTTGCTTCAGTGGGTGTGTTCACAGTGAAGTGGGGCTATTCCAGGCTATGGGTCCCTTCACTGTATACTCATGTATCATACTCACATATAGTCTTCCAATTTCAAGTTGTCATACAGTATATCAACACAGTTGATTGACATGTGTGATAGACTTAATGCAATCAGCATACTACTCCGTAATTGAATCACACTCATTCCCACAATCTGATACAATACCACATTTTACTCATATTTAATTGTTTCATTGAATTACACAGCTCTGCCATGTGCAGGTTATCAGAATTACCTATGCAGTGATGTGGACCCACTCTAAAAATCCCTGTGTGTCCTGTTGGTCCCATGGCTCCACCTCTGCTCAGTGGTCACATAGCGTACTCTATATTGTGTCCAATATACGTCACAAGCTCTTGCTTACCCAGTTATGAATGGGGACACCCACAGCCTAGGGCATCCCTCAAGTCCAGGCCATATCCATTTGGGTTGACAGCCTCTGATGAAACGCTGACATACTGCAGATTATGTGTCATAAACATCTATCTTCTGCAAGGTCAACAGCTGTGACGTTCACCCTGCAAACCCCTGCCCCTTCCACTGAGATACACTCCAAAGGCAGTCACAAACACTCAAACACAGACTTAAAATCACATAAATACACATCCACACAGGGGAGGTTCCTCATTCCATTCAGTGCATTACAATGACACCGTTCTCCGATTTCTACTTCCACAAGCCTCCCCAGCTCAACCAGCAGCCCTAGAGTGGACAGTTTTCAGTAGTCCTCAGGGTTACGCAGGTTGGATACATGTCCATTAGGACAGTGTATTATTATTATTGCGTTTTGTGTAGAAAATAGTAATGATAAAGCCTGACCTATGCCCCAATGCAGCACTTTTACTCAAAATCAGCTTCCCCATACAAAAGCTATCCAGACACAAAAACATGATGGTTCAAACATGAAATACAGTACATTTCCAATGCCATCTGTTCAAATTTGTTGTACTGTAATCAATGTTCCCTCTAAGCTGCGCGCCTGTGCAATCGCGCACTGCTCGCACATTCTCAGCGCACAAGAAAATCTATGCAGCGCATAAAATAAAATTCACCATAAACGTATTAATTAATATCTAATATTAGACCTAATCTAATTAATTAGACCAATAATGTGTTTTTTGTACCATTTTTCAATGTAACACAGTGAGTGACAGGTGTCCAGCCAATGATACGATACGGTTTACTTACGCTACGCAGCCAATCATAGCATTGATAGTGCTTGCATATGTGCCCTGCCCATACGCACCATGCAGGTTAGCTAGCTAACAACAATGCGGCGGAGTTAACCCATTTGTGCCGGATGCTGCGCTACGCAGCATTGCATCTACCGCCGGTTGCTGCGTTACGCACATTTGAATTTGCCGCCAGTTGCTGCGTAGCGCAGCATATTTGTGCTACATTTCAAGCTTCCAGTGCAGATTGTGAAAGAGGATTTAGTTTAATGAATCATATCAAAACAGCATCCAGAAATCGTCTTGAAGTGGCACATTTGGACCAGCTGATGCGCATAAAGTCAAAGCAAGAAGCAGACGAAGCCATCAACCTGGACAAAGTGTACAACCATTGAAGTGAGAAGGACAGACGTGAAAAATAAGGTAAAATTAAAGTCAAAATGTGTGCATATTCTAGTGACATTTATTAAGATTTTTTATTTATGGATATTAATCATTAAATGCTGTTACTACTAGATAATTTATGGGTAGTAGAAATGCTAATAAAAAAACTGTGTAATTAGATATTTTACAGACAAAGAGTTACAAGAATTTACACTGTATCACAAGCTACAGCACATGTCATTGAGCAAAATGTGAATGTTTTAATGTGAACAAAATGTTATGTCTGAAAGGTGTATATGTCTAATTTTTTTCCAGAACAGGACCCTCAGCCAGGCCACAACTGGACCACAGCCAGGCCAAAGCAGGACTCTTCCCATGGCCAAAGCAGGACTCTTCCCATGGCCAAAGCAGGACTCTTCCCATGGCCAAAGCAGGACTCTCACATATAACATATAACATACTATACATCTCATGAACAACAAGATTTTTGTCTTTTTCATTTTAAGTGGGCCAAATCGCTTATATTAAAAGTAAACTAATGAAAATTGCTGCTGTAATTTGATTATTTTAATAAGCCATGTAACTTGCTATGATCCAAGGTTTTGAACAGGTGTGATACTGGTGTGTGGCCACAGCGTGCACATCTGATGTTGCTCACAGTGGTCCTCAGTGTGCTCAGGGAGCTTGTGTATATGCCCAGACACATGAAAAATTAGAGGGAACATTGACTGTAATATATCATAGTACATATATTTTGTGAAGCAACCAGTTGTATAATTAGTGTGCCTCAGGTGTAGAAGAAAGGCCCAGTTAACGCACTCTGATTGAGGTATAGAGTTGGAATCATGGTCCTATCCCCTATATGTTGCTGCACAGCCGCCCCTCACAATTTCAGGGACCTACATAGTGAAACATGCAGTATGTCTCTATGAACTGTTACTCAAGCAGGACAGGGGAGGGGAACTTGAAAGAGGAGGTGAGAAAGAGTGGCTTGAGAGAGAGAGAGGCTGGGGAAAGTAAGAGAGAGAGGAAGATAGAGAGGTAGAGATGCACCGTACCTGCACTCCTATCCGGAACATGTTGCCCTACATTTCGCAGGCAGTCTGGCAGAGCCATCAGCTTAACTCAGGTTCACCTCACAATCCTGGCCCAGCATGGCCACTCTCACCTGACATTGGCTCACTTCCAGAGAGAGGACCTGATGACAGGAGGGAACAAGAAGGGACAGCAACAGCACTACAGGTTTATGAGGTTGCATTAATCAGGAGACATAAAGAGTACAGGGGATAGGTGGGAAAGAGGTAGTTGAGAGGGAATACAAGAGAGAATAAGACGTTTGTGCTTTTGAGTCTGAAGAGGACGGTGTGTCTTTGCGGATTTGTCAGTCCTCGTTCCTTCAGTCAGGGGCAGTCAGAGTTCACTGTAGCCGCCCTGTCTCTCTCTTTGGGCAAGATGTACACACAGACATTTTGGAAAAAAAACATCCAGTCAAGGCTGGGGTCAGTCTGACCTGTGAGGGAGTGGAACTGACCCAGTGCCGTGTAGGAATTCAGCCAGAGGTGTCACTTATATAAGACACAGGCATGTGCACACACACACACACACACACACACACACACACACACACACACACACACACACACACACACACACACAAAGATTATAGAGGTGATGTGATGACAGTTTTTGTCAGTCAGGCTATGTTCATTTGAACCCCTCCCTCTTCCCCTGGCATCCCTGTGAGTGGTGATGTAATCATTGAGCAGGCCAGCTTGATGGGGATTATAGATTTGGATATCCTCCATGCTACCATGGCATCTGTTTCCAGCGCAGTACCACTGTAGGCAGGCAGGCAAACATGTCTCAGAAAGGTGGGGAAGATCGGGAAAGTCAGCCAGGGTGTCCTCGAGACGATGAGAGGTGCAGTGGTATCATGGAGTGAGAGGGCGAGAGTAAGCGAGTGAGCGAGTGAGCTAATGCTGGGTGCTGATTAGTGAGAGCAGAATTCATTCATGAAGTATGAGTGGCCTAGATTCAGTTTCCTACTCCCTCTCATATCCCCTCCTCCCCCTCCTCTCCCCGCTGCATGCGTCAGGCCTCCTGCTTCCACAGAGGAGCTGAACGGGAGCTGAAGATCCCAGATTGACGTCATCAGAATGCAGCTACACACACACGCACGCCAGATGCATACACGCACGCACGCACGCACGCACGCACACTCACACACACACACACACAAACACACACACACACAGACCCCTCTCTCTCTCTATCTCTCTCTCTCTGTTTCTCCCTCATATCTTACTCCCACAGGCTTTCCACTGCAGTGGGGGAGGGGGTCTGGATAGCAATTCCCCAGACTTCAAACACAATCATACACCCAATGGCCTTTTCAACGTGTTTACTGACTGAAGCTCAGTACAGATAAGATATTTTCACCACCTTTCTGTCACTCACTGTGTTTCCCCGACGCAGGGTCCAAATCAAGACCCTTCAGTGAAGAGTACAAGAGGATTCCTCCTCCAAAACCCAAGAGGAACCCCAACACCCAGCTCAGCACCTCATTCGATGAATCCTACATCAGGAACCACGGGACCAAGAAATCCTCCAAGAGGGAGAAGTCCTCATCTCAGACGCAGAGCCCCGCCCTGGACACTGACGAGGATGAGCCTGTCTACATCGAGATGGTGGGCAACATCCTGAGAGACCTGAAGCGCCAGGAGGAAGACGACCAGAATGAGTCGGTGTACGAGGAGATGAAGTACCCCATGTTTGACGACCTGCTCCAGGACTCCAAGTGGGATCATATGGGCTGTCCCACTACTAACATCCTGGACACAGAGTCTAGTCGCTCCTCCACCCCCCGTGGCTCCCTATGCGACATCCCAGCCCCCTTTCCCAACCTGCTCACCCACCGTCCTCCCCTACTGGTCTTCCCCCCTGCCCCGGCCCAGTGCTCCCCCAACTCAGACGAATCACCACTCACCCCCCTGGACGTCACCAAACTGCCCATGCTGGAAAATGTCAACTATGCCAAGTCTGGGGTGTCTCCCACCACGGCCGAGGCACAGCCGTCATCCCACCACCGCAAGGCCGATCGCGAACGAGAGCGAAAAAGGGAACGAGAGCGAGAAAGGGAACGGGAGAGGGATAGAGAGAGAGAACGGGAGTTACCATCCACTCATACCATCACTGCCTCTGGCCGCTCATCTGCCCCGCCCCTGCCCTCCAACCTCTACAAGTCATCAGCGTCGGCACACGGGTACCCACGGAGCCACTCTGCATGCCCCTCACCAGTCAGCATGGGTCGGTCTCTCACGCCACTCAGCCTCAAACGCCCACCGCCATACGATGTCCTGATGACGGGCAGCATGCCCCGCAGCGCCTCTTCTGTGCAACATGGCACAAAGGGCTCAGGGGGCCAGGAGGGTGGCACCAAGCTCAGCAATTCCTCTTCAGCGCATGGGTCCATGCAGAACGTGTCACGGTCCCGCACCCCCACCAGCCCACTGGACGAGCTCTCCAACTTGTTCACCAGTGGCAGGAATATGCTTAAGAAGAGCTCTGGAGGGATGAAGACCAAGGAGTCAGTCGACAGTGAGTACATAACAATAACAATACTCTGTGAATAGTAAAGAATGTTTAATAGTGATGGACTACACCACATAATACTAGGTCTATTCAGTGTGTATGCTTACCACTGATAGGATGTCTTGCTTATTAATCAGGATGTATCTCACAGTCCTTGGAGGATGGCATCACAAGGCTGATGCTATTGTTGCATCTAAATGTGCCTGCCATGCAAATCGAATTACTGTGTAATGACTTATTGATCAAGGATATGATGAACGTCAATGTCATGTTTATTTTTGGATATGGTGATAGTTTGTTATTTTGGATGAGATATGAGGAGCGTCCCCTCTCCCTGCAGTTGACATCACTCCCCAGGTGTGCAGGAAAAAGTCTGAGTAATGAGCTCTATATAGAGATTAAAAATGTTGCGAATGGCCTACACACAGCCTGTTCCAGCACAGCACAGAAAGAGAAACAGGGATGGAAAGAGAGAGGGAAACAGAGGAGAGAGAGAAAGAAAAAGAGAAAGAGTGAGTGACCCAGATTCTTACAGTTCCGCTACAAGCTTATCTTCTTAAAGTAATACTCCAGTATATGAACATATTCAGTTCTTACAAATGCCTGCATAGCCTCAAATGATTTATGTCGTTTAGAGAGACAGGCTATGTCAGACAGAGGGAGAGAGAGCGAAAGAGGGATGGCGAAAGAGAGAGAGAGGCAGTGAGATGGAGAGAGACCAGACAGTGTGTGTGCTGTGGGCTTGACGGAGCATGGAGAGGGGAAGACCAGCGGGCGATGTGTACGGGGCCTGTCAGCTACAGTTAGGCCTCTGTGTGTCCACAGAGGAGAACAAGCAGAAGCCTGTGATGATGCTGAGTGTGTTGCTCCACTTAAATACACATTCCAAATGCTTTTCTCTATGAGATTATTAATCTGCCTTGGAATCCTGTTAGACAGTTCCTTTAAAGTCGCTGTGGCTGTCCCAGATTGAAGCTGATTATGGTGCCAGTACGCTAAAGGCTGGAGTAAAATGTGGACCATCATCCTAGTACTGTCATACAAGGTCAGAAGGACAGGTTGATTTATGTTCCTGGAATGGCACTGATTCGGGTTCTTAAATCCCTTGATTTGAATTCAGTTATAAGATACAGACAGTTCTCAATTGCAACAGTGTTTCTGTGCTTATTTCACATGAAAAACAATGTCTTGCCATTGGGCTTGCCTTGGTTTGATGTTTCTGTTTGATTGGCTGAGGCTTGTGCTATGGTACCAGACTTGGGGCAGTCTGATTGGCTGTGGTGCCTTGAAGAAGCTCCCAGCCTTCATTAAGAGCAGTACTGTAACTCTAAAGATTCCAGCAGAGGACTTCAGAGGCTGGGGCGTGGCACTGTTGCCTCGTAGTAGCGTAGCATCCCAGCAACGCAGCAGCATGGCAGTGTACCACCACAGCCCAGCATGGCTGACCTATTTATAGAGCCCACATCTGCATCTGGCATAGACAGCATCCTGAAACTCGCATATCATCAAGAACACCAGAAGAACAGGAACAGTAACACACACACACACACACACACACACACACACACACACACACACACACACACATACACACACACAAATACACACATTCTGTATACAACCACACTCACAGCCATTAAGACACCTATCTGGTTCATGTATACATTCAGAGACACCACGGCTGTATTTATATCTGCTACGTGCAGTCCCTTGCTGATTCTCTTGTTGCATTACTGAGTGGAAATTAGAGATTTTACTCTGCTCTGGCATGCTAATGACAGAGGAGGCTAATTAAATGGAGGTTAATTGAGCAGGATAGTGCAGTCTTAGGCTGGTGGGACGTGGCCAGAGAGCCAAGTATGCGTCCAGGGCAGGGCACAGCTCGGAGCTCTAACTTGAGGACTGTTCCTTATGGATCACCTTAGTCTAACCTCAACTGGAACGTCTGTTATGTTGCTGGGTGATGCTGGTATGGAATTCCATTGTTCAACCTGAGAGTTGGTTCTGAGATTACAGAATATTGGTATGACAAAAACAACTAACTACACACTCAAATAACACTCTGACATAGACATTGAAACGCACACAATGCCTTATGTGTCAGTATGAAGCATGTCCATGTCCTCAGTAGAACCCCAGTGCTGCACTCTCTAAATGGAGCAGGTTTGTCGGGCCGTCTGCCTGTCCAATGGGGCGTGCTCAGGGAGGTTATTACAGCTCATACACTTGCCAGCAAAATAATTGAAAAGCTTTCATCTGCTAGCAAAGCAATTTCCTTAATGCCTTCAGCGCACATGGAGGACATGATGAATGTGGTGGCTAATGGATGGCTTGGGAGAGCAGGGCACAGGGGTAAGACAGCAGCCCGGCAGATGACTGAAACTGTTGGGTGAGGATGGAGAAAGGAGAAAGCATGAGGAGAATAACGATGCAGAGTTGGGCAATGTTGAAAAGAAGGATGAGAGGGCTCATATTTACAATATGAGAACAACCATGTTACCTATAGTGGGATTTTAAAAATAAATAAATAGATGGGACCCTCTCGGGATTGTTCTATCGTCTCATGATGCAACATACACAACCTTTAACAAACGCTGGTTGTAGGTATCAGATGTGTTTGAAAATACCAGTACGCCCTCTCTCTCCTACTGTATCTACTATGCATGGCCTCCACCCATCTTACTGTAGCACCAGTGATTAGCTTTACAGTGACACCCTGTGGTTGTATAACTGTAGCACTATTGCACTTCTACTACCTTCCCTATTGCTCTCTCCCTCTCTCTACACCCTCTCTTATCCATTCACTCAATCTAACCCTCTCCCTCCCAGGTGAGGCCAGGACAAGGAGCCACAGTACAGAGCCCCTCCCCAAGCATGAGAGCAAGGAGAGGGGGGCTCACCACGGATGCAGTAGGGAGTCTCCCAAGGCCCAGGAATGGGACGGACCCTCCGGACAATCATCCATCCCCACAGCCATGCCCAGCCGTCTGGGCCGATCCTCTGTCAGCCCCACCATGATGCTGGGCAGTGGAGGCTCAGGTGAGGGGCTTGTCTGGGAGAGGTTGGGTTGGGGTCACTCTAACACAGGTCGTTCATATCACAAGGTACAATACCGTTCTCACTTGAACATCAACACTTGAGAGTGGCATTAAATGACCAGAAAATGCAAGAGAGAGAAGAGAGAGAGAAGAGCAAATATGTAGTGACAGTAAATCCAGTTTCATAGCTCCCCAGGGCTTATCTAAGTGAACCTGTCTCCCTACAGAATCCAAAGCCGTGTGTAAGCTGGGCCGATCAGCCTCCACAACGGGAGTGCCCTCCCCGGGCGGGACGCCCCAGCGACAGCCAGTCGAGCCTCACCCAAGCCTGAGCCAGGTACCACCGTAGCCTACACCACTGAATGAGAGAGCTAGCAATCGAGCGCGTGTGGAGCCCTGTGTTCACCTGTGTGTTCGTCCCCCCCCCCCCTCACTCACGCCCCCTAGTCTTCTGTCTCCCACCTGACCCCTCCTCTGTCGCTGGTTCCTTGTTATGTCTTGTTTCGTATGCATTTTGCCAGAGGCACTCTGCTTGTTTTGTGTTTTGTGTTTGTGGAGACATCTCCGTCATCCTGTGATATTTGAGCTGATGGGTATACTCATATATACAGACATCAAACCTCAGAAAAAAATATCTGTTTGAATCTCAGGACAAGGAGCCAGAGGAAGCTTATTCTCCCTTTACCTTTTGTATGAAGGAAAAAACCTGCACTCACCCGAAATACTAAATTATTCACTGTAATAAATTTGCAGCAAAGGTCAAGAACAGACGCTTTTCAGCATTTGCCTTCTTCTCCAATTACCTTTACCTGGCCCCTACTTTTAACTGAGCCCTTCCCTTTAACTCTAACCGTAACACTGTACTAAACCTTACCTACACCTGTGCCTTCAGCTGGCCTTGTACTTGCACTTTGATCTGGTCCTTCACAGGCACACTCAAACTCCCTGTTTCTTTGACCTCTAGCTAACCAGACCCTTTAATCTACTGTACCTGCACTTCACTTTGACCTGGCCTTTAAACTGTTCTGCCATCAGGCCTTTAACCTGCCTCTCTGCCTGGCCCAGAGGTGTTCTCCCACACCCAGCAGGTTCCAAACCCCAAGCAGCTATGCAGTTTCTACTCGCCTTTCTAAAAAGGAAATACCAAACTTTAATAATCTATTGTTTGATGTATGTATATATACACAGCATATGTGGAATGTTTATTGAAAGCACTTTGTGTTTGTGTATGCTGTTTGTTATTAACAAGTTTTTACATACCTCTTTATGAGTGATTGACCATTCTCAAACATGTCACATTGATGTATACTATACATATGTCTCTACAACTGGGGAGTTTGTATATTACACAACTGAAGTAACAGGTTGCACTCACATACACATGTAGTACACACACACACACACACACACACACACACACTCAAACACACAGACACACACACACACACACAGGCACACGCACACGCACACACACACACACACACACACACACACACACACACACACACACACACACACACATCATACAGAGATAAACCAACACACGTGGGGTATAATTCTATAGAGACTCACATTGGATTCAGCAATTACTCAACAACTTAACACTTCAAGTCACTGAAGAATTTCCACCACTTAGAGCTAAGGCAATCCAAGTCTGATGCAGTATTTTTCATACTCACTCCCCAGTTCTCCAATTGGCTTAAGGAAGTCTAGGAAAAATTATAAAATAAGAAAATACAGTATCCTACTGAAATCCCACCAATCAGGACAAAAGCCCCCCAAAATAAAATTGTGTTAAACCTGTCATTATACCTCCCTTTTGGTGTCCTTTTTGTGTCTGTGTCTTTGTCTTTCTCCAGTGAGTTGAATGCATTTGATGGTATAGTGTATGTGTATGTATATGTGTGTGTGTCTGTGTGTGTGTGTGTGTGTGTGTGTGTGTGTGTGTGTGTGTGTGTGTGTGTGTGTGTGTGTGTGTGTGTGTGTGTGTGTGTGTGTGTGTGTGTGTGTATATGCATGTACTGGGGCTGGTTTTCTTGCAACGCCTGGCAAATTCATGACTAGTTTATACTCTTTCTGTACATCTGTCAGTGTCAGTGATATACTGTACAAATATCTGGGTTTATGATGATACTCTGTGTTACTTTGTACCAAGAGGAGGAATGAGGATATGTTACAGAGTTTCAGTAAATACACCTAGATTACTCACTATCTGTAGTCTTCCTAGACACCAATAACACAACCAGTATACAGATTCACAAACACTTACAGTATATTCTCACTCTCCAAATGATGTCTGTCTGTCTGTGACAACACAAAACATTCTGGGCCACTCCCTCCCTCCCTCTCCTGTGCCCCCCGACCTCCAGATCCCACCCATCGCGTGGGCGTGTGGGGACAACACCATGATGGAGATGATCGAGAAGAAGCGCAGTCTGTGCAGGGAGATCAAGGCCCGTCAGCGACCAGATAAGAACCTGTGCAAACAGGACAGCATGCCCATCCTACCCAGCTGGAGGAAGGGCAACGGGACAAAGAAGTACGGCCCTCCCCCCTACTCCACACAAACGACTGTCTTCTGGGACACAGCCATCTGACGGGACCACCTGTCCTCAGACTAACCCCGGGACCCGCCCCCCATTTCACACACTTGTCTGCTGTGTGTGTGGTGAGCGTTCAGAGGGCAGCCAATCAGATTAGAGTGAGACATGCGGGGAGAGGGAGACATCCCACTGTAGCAAATCAAATATATATGAGATCACTCTGGTTTCTTATTACTTTATATTTAATATTTTTGTATCTGAATTGTCCTGATATTGAAAATGCTTAGTATAATTAGATATTTTCAAATAAAGAAAAAAAAGTAATGAGGAACTTGTCGTCTAGAGGTGGGCTGTGAAATGATTTCTCAACCTTGTTTTGGTATCTAATGTATGTTGCAATGACACTCGTCTGTGTGTGGGAAAGAAATAATAGTATGTGGAGCCAATTCAGTATACCGTTGTTTTTATATACAAAAAAATCTCAAAGATTCATTTTCTTATTGCAATGAAAAAAGCACTATTTTAAATGGAATATATTTTGGAATCTTGAATTTAGATGTTGTTGTTTTATTGGAATGCTCTTGTGATCCATTTGAATGCTTACTGTAGGTTTGGCCTTCTCCACTGCCCCAACACTATGACGATGTCCCAGTTCGCTTAGAAAGCTTGGTTTGTAATATCATAAGCATTATAATGGGCACCTAGGGTTAGTCCTCTCAGTGGTCACACAAGAGACCACATGAGATAGGAAGTAAGGAGAATAAGCCATGTAAGAGTATTGGGACAAGCTGGGTCTTTCCCAGCATCAGGTGCTGTACCCTGCCTTCACCACAGAGATACATTGGAGCCCTGTTCAAATACTTTAAAAACCATCTTTCCTTCCTCACTTTCTTGAGGTTATCACTGATTTAACACAATTGGATTGGCCAAAGCAAGCTTTCTACTGAATTGCTTTCACCAATCAATGAATGTCACATGAGTTACTTCCTCAAGGAGGGGAGGAAGGATGAGTATTTAGAGTATCCAGCACCTGGGTCTAGTGGGCTACTTATCCATCTCTGATACTGTTGATATGGTCCACACCACCATGCTAGACTAGTGACTGGGCAGTGGATGACTAGGACACTGGTATGGAGAAACTGCAATGTTTTGCTTGAATTAAAATGTTCATGATGTCATGTCAGATCTAAATAGGAGAGTATTTATCTTGCCAAATTGAAGCAATTTGTATATATATATCCAAATCTATTTGAATAAAAAGATGGGGGGAGATATGATGATCTTTTATATATGACCACATACCATTTACTGTACGTCCACACATCAGCTTCCGTTTAAGACTTGGTGTCATGCAATCATTAGTGATTGGCGGGCAGTGTCATTTCATTACGGTGGGCATGTTTTGCTGGCTGCCTCGCAAGTGTTTTTTACAGCAGTCTGCAGAGGGACCATGTCAGCTGTAGATGTGCCCACTAATAAGGACAGTATCTACAGTGCCCTGACACAACTACACTACCCATGAGTCTTTACTCCACACCACCAGATCAGCTCCTACTTTTCATCATTGGCAATCAGTCTATCAGTGACTAGTTTGACATCAGGCTCACTTATGAAGGTCTAACACACCACAGCCTGTGATAGGGACTGTGTACTTGGAGATGAGATAGACATTTTTGCACTGCCATGGTTGTGACTATAGCTGTCACTCATGTGAGATATGCAGACTGCTCAGAAGAGATATAAAGCCTATGGGAGGGGCCAGCAAGGCTCACAGTCTTTCCACACACACACACACACACACACACACACACACACACACAGACACATGCAAGAATATGGTGTTGGCCATGATGTGCGGCAGATGAAATCTTTGCTAAATGCATTGCCTTGGAGACCAGGGTTCACTGTGACTAAGAGAGATGGTCACTTTTGAGGCTAAAGGTAATTCACTTTTTGGCCCAATTCCCTGTTACCTAAGAGAGTATAATCACAAACTAGTAATGATATTTCAGATCATCAGAGAGCTGATTAGATACTTTAATCATACAACAACAAAAGAGGTTTACTGAGATGCAAAAACTGAATTGTTTTTGTGTGAATATATTACCTAATGGTGTTGAAGACTTGAAATTACTGAGCGACCAAATAGAGCCACAATGGAGCTCAGTGTGGAGCTCTAGACTCAGAGGGGTACAATACATGTAATTATGCACACTTTGTGTTTCTTCATAGAAATAGAATGGATAGAAAGGACACAGCCCAACTATTTTATACACCAGTTAATGGTAGATGTTAGTGCATAAGCATTTGATGTTCAACCACTGACTACAAAGCAGTGATGTCCATTCTATTCAATCCATCTCTATATGTGTATCAACTCTCATATACACGGTAAGGTTATGTTATGATTGTCTAGTTTTCACTTGTCTGCCCTGTTAAGGGCAGATATTGAATCTAAGGATCTGTATATATATCCTATTTTGTGTATCAGTTTGCACTGTGGGCCAAGATGAAAGAACAGTGTTGTCACAGTTTTGTCTTTCTTGCACTGAGAGTGTTTGAGTCTTTATTTTTTAAATATGTCAGAGGACGAAAAAGAGTATTCTTATTGTAACACTGTTTTCCTTTGAGAAATGTATTGAATATGAGAGAAATAAATATGTTTTTGCATTTCACTGTGGTGTGCTTGATGTGGTGTGTCCTCTTAGTTCACTCCCTTCAATTCACTGAAAATCTATTAGAAAGACACACAAGGGCTGCTCATCTGCAACCAAAACACTGAATGTCTGTGACAATGTCTTTGTAGTCTCAGTGAAAGAGACTGTAGGGACTGATACATTATCCTTGTAGTAAGGCAGGTCACACTGGCTCATGGAGGCTTCTGTCTGCAGGGCATTTGATATTAATAGAGCCATTTTGAGCTATTGTCCTCGTAAAGGCCGGAACCCCACGGATGACTGGGTGAGCGCTTCAGATGTAAAGCTCTAGTGTAAACAACGCTGTATAGAGGTCAGTGGCTCGGCCAGGCTATGTTTCATGCATATTAGCCTCCATCCTATGCCTCTCAACTAGGCTGCTGTGCATGGCCCAGAATGCTTAGCAGCGCGCCCAGCTGTCAGGGCTGACATGGTACTGTACATATGATAAACCATCCCCCCTCTGTCTGTATCCACCCACACATCTTTAATGTCATAACCACCATCTTAATGAAGAGTTCTGTCCTTTACTTCCACTCAATCACATATAATGTGAATCTCGATATCAATGAGAGCATTAGGGGAGAGAGAGAGAGAGAGAGAGTGGGAGCACATACTGTATGGACAAGATCACATGGATCATTTAAGGTCCAACCTACAGTTGAAGGTGTGTCCTGCTGCTGTTGCTGCGCTGGCATTAATGCTGAAGAGCCCGTTTCCCTCTCACTCAGCTCCATCTCACAACCTCCTCTAAGTGTTCATCCAATGTTTTCTCTTTCAGTGTATCTCTGGACAGTCTAACCATGTCTGTCTGCCTTGAAGGAGCACACATCTGGAGCTCACTCCCAGAACACTTCAATTGTTTTCAAAATAGCAATGAATTCAAAATTAGAATAGAACGGCTAACATGTGAACCATTTTATTTTTTATTGTTTCATTTATGTTGTTTTTTTGTTTTTTATTCTTGTCCCATTGTTTCAACAAAGCAAAATTATGTTTGGCTCCAACCTACTGACTGAATGTGGCTCCTTTGACACTAACACTATTTTCACCTAGGAGTTGGAGTTGTTCTCACTATATGAAATGCTCAGTGGTGGTTATCTTACACCACAAGGTGGCAGTGTCACACAGCAGCATCGAAGACGACTGGTCCTCTTATCATCCGTTACAGGCATAACACTTACACACTGGTATAGTATGTACACACACACACACACACACACACACACACACACACACACACACACACACACACACACACACACACACACAAATGTAAACACTTGACTCTACATTCATCCTCTTTCTTTCTCCCCACCAGTGTCTCGACCACTCCTAAACTGGTAAATCATTATTGAAAAAATACATGAAGCTGTAGATACTTTTTCAGTTAACCCTGGATCACAGTAGAGACATTGTCAACATTATTCACCACACCCTCATTCAACCTACAGCAGCTCTCCCAGTCTCCCTTGGGCAGGCTGCAAACATCAGCTGAGGGTCAGTCTGAGCTGGTTCAGTCCTGCCACTGCACTGACATCTCTCTCATCAGCCTGTGTGTGTGTACGTGTGAGACTGACCCCCCCTCAAGCTCAAAAACCCTGTTATTCAGTTTACAAGAACATTCCACAGCTTGCTCCTTCACCAGGAGAGTCTGTTTCTAAAGTGTTCCATATGTTCTTTGGCAGACTCTCCCTCTCTCTCTCTCTCTCTCTACTCTCCTCCTCCCACTCCTTAGGTTTTTTTGGCCGTTCCTCGATCCTCTATATCTCTCCTCTTCGACTTTTTATTTTTCTCCCGTCACATTCATAGACACTCTGCTCCTGTCAATTTCCACCCATCTTTCTATACTTTTCCCTTCTCCTGTTGAATGTTCTGTCATGGTTTATGAAGTGTGTTTGTGTTCAAATGTTTGCATAGCATTTGTGTGTGTGTGTGTGTGTGTGTGTTTGTGTTTGTGTGTGTGTGTGTGTGTGTGTGTGTGTGTGTGTGTGTGTGTGTGTGTGTGTGTGTGTGTGTGTGTGCGTGTGCATGTGTGTGCATGTGTGTAAGGGGGGAACACTGAGCAGCAAGGAGCACTGTCTCACTCAAACAGGCTCTGTCAGGCTAGGCTGGGATGGACAAGGGAACATTTCCCTCTGAAAATCTTCATTCAGAACACATCTATCCTGCCAAGGCCCCTTAATCCCTCCATTTAGCAGCCTAAATGGGCCTAGGGATAATCATTCCTACCCAATGAGATCACCGCTCAACTGCCACTGTGTGAGCACTTCCCCTGTCCCCAATACCAGGACCAACCACACTTACACACACAAGTGACATGGTGAACAAACCACTGACTATCTTACAGTGCATAGAACACATCCTAAAATGCATGGGACACATACAGA